>NW_028186978.1:7723359-7856830 GCF_003343005.1 Rhea americana
CTCTATTTCAAAGCAATGGAAACTAAAATGAGGCTACTATTCTGGCAAAAAAAGCTGCTTGATTTGTTTGCTGATATGGTTTAAACTCACAAGGAAGGAAAAATAATTAGAAAAAAAACCCTAATATAATGGGGTTGTGAAGCAATAATGAAGAGTGAAGCAATATCAGCATTAGCAGTTGGAAGTCAAAGATACAAAATACATTTCTTTTTCATTATTCAGGCGTATTCCAGGCAGCTATTCTACCTGAGATGACTGATGTGGATCTCTCCAAACTATATTTATTTAACTTTTCACATATGTAAACATCCTATATCAGCTTCTCCTACATTCCTTATTTATATACATGCATATATATACAGTATTGTAATATAGTACAATATAACTACTATTTTTTCATATTTTTTTAAGTAAATTAAAATAGTATAAATACATGAACAGAAGTGTATGTACATACATTGTAGCATTACCTACATGTATGCAATTTTATAAAGATGCACGTGTGCATTAGTATGTAATGCTAATGTAATTGAAGCTTAAYAACAAGAGATAAAAATGTTTAGTCTTTTGTAACTCTTCTCTTTTGTATGTGTTTTTCAAGACCTAATTTCAAAGTATGTAATTCCCATGGGTATAGATTAATATGGATTAATTATATGTTAATATAGATTAATAGCTATGGCAGTGTAAAGGTCGCTTTCATCAATTGGCTTTAAGTTTCAGTGATTTTAAGAACAGAAATCTCTGAACTAAAGTTTCACCACTGCATGTAAAAACATGGAGGTGACACACAAACTAGGGATTTAATCTTATGTGAATCTATTTTCTTTACCTTTGGATCCCAACCTGAAGACTGTTATTGTACATGAAATTGTTAGTGATCCACACAGTRTCGGTGATCCACACAGCAGTTAGTTAACCTGAGCAGGCGCAGGCCTGTGCTGTGCCGTGCGGGGCTGCACGTAYAGCCATGAGCCTGGGCTGTGCTGCACGTCTGCCTCGGCCGCRGGATAAACTCAGCCGGCTCGTGGTCACCAAGGGGCACCGGCGACTGCACCACCTGCGCGTCCTTCTCCTTATCTGAAAGTGAAGCAGCAAGTACTCATGCGAACATCTTTTTGCCTGAGAATAGAAATGATGAACTGAATCATTTTCTTCTAGGAAAATCCTGTAAGAGCTCCAAAGACCAAAATGTCAGGGAACCTCTCCATGGATGGGAGGGTCATGAGATCATTTATACTACCCTCTTTTTCCTTCTGGTGTTACCTCCAATAAATGGTATTTTAATCAGTACCTCAYGGAATCCGAGTGCCTTTCGTACTCGGATGATCACAAACGCTAGCTGCAGCGCACTCACGCTATGGCTAGTTTAGTTCTGTTACAGAGCAGGTGAATAAAGGAGTATATAAGATGATGATTGACAGAAGTAGTRCTGCAGTTTCCAAAATCCATGTAAAGGTAAAAAAAAATAGCCAATTCCATACAATTAGCTATGAAGCTGTCTCACTAAGAACAACAAGGAATCTTTAATGGGTGTATTTAAGACAAAAATCTCCATGTGAGAAAAAAGTACTGAYACAGAATGCTCCAGCATGTCAGCTTAGGACAGAAAGGATTGTGAGTGACTGTGGGTTGGGGTTTCACATGTGAGCAGAATTTACATTCTCCATGAATATGTCCACTGGTTGCTGGAACCTAAGCTGCTGTCTATACTGTCTCTTCTTCTGAAGTAACTGTTACATGAAGCGGTGCATCATTTTAGCTTACTTAATGATTTAGTAGAAAAGATCACCAAGGTCGTCATAAGWAGTGGCATTTCTGTATTGTTCTGCAGTAATGTTAAAGTGTTTTGGGAGCTCTGAACTGGATTCCTTGCTATTTTAAGGTCCGTATTGGATGCAGCTACAGTTCACTCCTTCATCCTCCTTGTTTACAGCACTCCTTTCTTTTCATTAGACTAACCTATAGATCATTACTAGCTTAATAGTCTAAATCTCTAGTTTCCGCAAATAATGTGTTTCCTAGTAACTGGGCCATTAAATGCAGCATCAGCACTCTCTCAGTCATCATACAATATAGTATATGTAGGCCTGTATCTGTTGGGGAATGAGAAATTTCTGTGATGAGAGTGTTTAAAACACTGACAAATCAAGCCAGTTTCAAATTTCAAAACAACACTTCACTGGATTAATATTCTTTGATAACTCATATAATCAATGATTAGTTCTTAATCTCTATTTCTTCTTTATCACTAAATATTAAAATATTAGTTTTTAAAAATTTGTTCTAAATTCGCTACAAGTATACCACACCACAGARCTGATGCTTCTTACATAACATTGATGGCTTCTGTCCCCGACGGTGTTAGCTCCTGAGACTGAGGTGGCCAGTCCTGAGAGGCCTGCGATGCTGGGAGATGGATTTGAACCAGACAGACACTTTCTTCCCTCTTTCTAGCTGGTATTTTGTGTTCCTTTGTCCCTTCTCCATACAAGGAGCGCTTCCTGACATTTTACCTTATTTCTGGATTCAGGACTTGTTCTGGTTTCTCTGGGCATGTCTCYTGCTTATTCTTCAGGATTAATCTAGTTCCATCAGACACTTTTCTTGCCTGCTATGCCAGATAATTTTGATTCTGCCTGCCATCTCCCCTACTTGCTCTATATTCATATTTCTTATTTTACAGATATTACTACTTTCAAATATTTTCCTGCACTGTGTTTATACAATTAAATCACAAGTTTCCATTTGCATCTTTGGAGTTATGGCTATTATTTATGTATTTATGCTTCACTGTATTATAAAATGCTATTAAGGGTGTTACACTACAGAGTTTTTATACACTGATTAAACTATTTGTGTGTGGTTATATTTGGGTCCAAGACAAGCATGTATTAATACCATGCTTAGAGAGCTTCTGTTTTGTGACTACAATAGGCCTTTGGCTACAGTCACCTGCCTCATGATCTCAGACTGGACATTTCATTTATATATCTCTRCTCTATCTTTTTATGTTTCTACAATGCATGCAGAACTGTAAATTTTTGTCTCTCTGGAGCAAAGACTATCACTCAGCATTAGAATGTATAGTGTTTGTTAAAGTAACAGTCAGAGCTTAACATACATTTCTGATACTGTTATATATACAGCCTTATAAAAACCTATTGATTTTGTTTTATGTACTTGATTATCCCATTTGTTTTACATGCTTTCAAAAAGTATTACTCCCTTTTTTTTTCTTCTCCAGTGACTGAGGATCTGTTCTTACTACCAATAGAGAAGCCCAATTTTGTTTCAGTCAAGACTGAAGGATAGAACATAGCAGCTCCTAGCCTTGCTCATTATTTGGGTTATTTCATACCTAACTTCTTAACAGTCTTTGATCTTGATAGTATAATATTCTTGCAGTATATTAGGTATGTGATGAAACAGAATCTCCTAATTTAAAATAAGTGGCTCCCAATGCACAGGTAATTGGGCCTAAATAATTTCAGACCTACTTACACCTTGCAGCTACATCTATCAAAAAGACTCAGGAGACTTACATGAAGTACTGACTAAAACTATACTTCTCTAGTGTACTAGTTAACAGTACTATCAGAAAAGAAGATTGTTAGAATATGTCAGTTATGTCTTATCCTTGATCAAGGATATACAGGTTTATTAATTTAATAGCAGATAAAACATAGTGTATTTGAAGAAAAAAATAGTTAAGTCTAAGCATCATTATGATGATTAAGTAAAAAGTATTCAGATAGAAGAAAAGCAAGTTAAACTTTCTTCTTTTTTACCTGATCTGATCTTTCTCACTTTATAAAAAAAATTTTTACAGCTATATTTTAGTTCCACCTAGTTCAGGCCTGCATTTTACCTTTGGAGTGCTAACACATTTGTCTGAGTCAGCAGATGTTCATGTGATTGCATTCTTCTTTATCCTTTTGCTCCATCTTTTTCCTGTATGCAGTAACACTCTGCTCATTCCTCACCTGTCATATTATGTTATCCTTTGCCTTTTGTATCATCTTCTCCCTATCTCTGAATTGCAGACTCCTAATTGCCTCCTTGCCTATCATGCTGCCCTAATTCCTTATATCTTACCTCTATATCCTGTTTCTTAAATGCACTCTTCTGTCCTTCAGTTCTGACTTAATTTGAATAATTATGTGATTCGGCAAATGTTTTTTCTCAGCTTGAGACTGAAAATAGGCTGGAAAAATTACAAAGACATAAGCAGTATAAGTGCTTGCTAAAATTAAACCTGCTATGAAATGACAGAGTTTCTAAGACCTTTCTACTGCATTTAAAATATGATTAGAAGTTTTCAAGACATGAAGGAAAGCAAATCATAACAAGATAGAAAATCCCTTGAGTTCTTCAGTTCTCCAAAGGACTAAGATACCAATAGAATACAATCAGCTTTTAAAACAGGTTATACAAAATCAACTGCACTTTATTTTTAATTAGGGATGATCTATATGGTATATAAGACAATAGGGTGCCTATACTAAAATAAAATTATTAAAATATAATTGGGTTCTAGAGTTAAAATGCTAGAAACCACAACAGATACTCGAGATTTGTTAGACTCGAAGAAAATCTGTGCAATTAATGCGATTAAGCTTTTGGTAGTAGATTTAAAACAGTGAAGTGCAAAATTTTAAATAGTAATAGAATATCTTCTTTTAGGCCCTGATTCAACAGAATTCTAAGACATGTGCCTAGCCCCAGGCATTTGAACAGTCTCATTGATTTCAAAATTAAATAGATGCCTAATCAGGTCTCTAAAAAAAAAAAAAAAAAAAAGGAGTCCATGAAAATTCCTGGTGGAAACATGAAGCTTACACTTCTGACAAGAATCTTAATAAAGTGTGTGTTTAAAGAAGAAAAACACATCCACTGTAATCCAATAAAGTTTTGACAAATTGCTTTACTGAAATAGAGGTCACAAGCTGTCCACCTTTAATTAATTGTGGCACTTAGACAAAAGCAATTTGCCTAGGTAAAGACCAAGGGCAATAAAAAATTCCTAGCTTATTTGCTTTTAGGGTAGAAGGAAGGAGGAGGAAAGGAAGGAAATATCACCAGCTATAATACCGAATTTTCTCTAAAAGTCAATTGATTATTCTGTATTCCAACAGTCTAGCCAACACTGGTAGTTGCTAGTGAATGAACATCAAAGCTAATGATTTTGCAAAGTGAATAGTAATTTTAACCAGAAAGAAAAAGCAGCTTTTCACTTGGAGAAAGCTGCATGAATTCCATTTGCAATATGCAGGATAAAGGACTGCCCTTGAGTAAAACTATTAAATGAATATTTTACTGCTTTTGCTTACTCTGCAGAATTTATCATGGCTATAATCAGACTAATTGGCTATGCTTTTTTGAAAATAGTTGCACAAATATTATTCAGGAATACTCTGGCTGACAGGCATACTTTGTTTTGAAAGCACTACCTCTGTGGAAGAGGCTCAGCAATTTTTACTTTGTTTTTGGTTTTTATTTGTTTACTTTAAGTGGTCTTTAGAGATAGATGACAAACAGATGTATAAAGAGAATTAAATATACTCCAAAGGCAATTCATCTTTGCYGTGGGGTGAGATTATGTTGTAGAACTATCTGTAAAGGCTGGTAACATATAATTGTGACAGGTCAGAACATTTGGGACAAAACAGAAAATAATGTATGTAATAAAATGTGTTTAACATTATCAGTTCAGTAAGTAAAGTATGAATTATACTAATATAAAAAAAGACATTTTTGGATAAATGATTAAGAGTTATTTTACTTTAGTTTTAAAATCCCTGTCTTGCCCATCTGAAGCATATTTGAGTGGTTTCCTTTGGTATAATTGTATTGCTGCTCTTCCAGTGATAGGAGTCTCTCTCTCTTCTCTCCACAAAAAAACGAATGGACAAGAAGGGTTGCAATCACTACAATTTTCCTGAAGCAGACAAAAGTATAAGGTATGTTTACATTTACGTGTGTGTGTGTGTGTGTGTGTGTGTGTGTGTGTGTATGTAAAGTTATAGCCCTCAAAAGAACTTAAAAGATAAATTATCTAGCATAACTTTTTATATATTTTAACTTTACTACTTTTCTCCATAATACCATATTTCTCAGGGAAAGCAAATCAAAAGTTCATACAGAACTTTCTATTTGCAGGTATATCTCCTTTTTGAGGTTAAACTCAGATTAAACTCCTTCCTTGCTTCCTTCCTCCCTTTGTTTCCTCCTTCCTCCCTCCGTTCCTCCTTTCTCCCTTCTGTCCCTCCTTCCTCCCTTTCCTCCCTCTTTCCAAGACAGAAAGTGTTTTAGAGATAAAAGAGATCTGAAGTGTGTGTGTGTATCATTTAGAGAGGAAAGATTTTTCAAAATAGGGGTTTCACAATATTCTTTAAGTATAAGAAATACAGCTATTTCTGGAGGTCTTCTCCAGAACCGGTTCACATTAAATAAAAAGTCTGTTTCTCAAATTTTTTCAYGGGTTTTGAAATTTGTTCTCTTCCAGAGAAATACAACTGTTACGTAGATTCAGAGAATGAAATCTAGCCTTTGATATAAGGCCAAAATCTTGAAAATTTGGATTAAATACTCCAATTGAGCTAAACAATTGAATTACTTGAATCTCTCTGGCTTGCGATGCCATTACTGAGTCAAGTGTATTTTCAAATAAGAAGGTGGTGCTTTCTCACAAGCTCCCTCTTATGCCAGGACCAATCAAACAGAACCTCCACRCCATTGCTCACAACTTCCTCTTCAATGTTTATCTTTGCCACTCTGTCTTCAGAAGCTTGACAGCTTTTCAGATTGATGTGCTATGACTTCTATCACAGGAAAGATACTGTTTCATCTTTTCTTTTTTCCTAACAATACAGTTAAATGTATTGTTTTATGATTAGACCTTGTGCTCCTTGGGGCAGAAGTTGGCTTTTCTTTGTGCTTGTATGGTACCCATGCAGCAGAGATCCTAGCAATGATCCATAGCTCCAGGGAAATACAAATAGAGAATAATAACAATGTGATGGTTTTACTTTCCTGTTCTCACATTTCTATGAGAAATTTATGATATCTGATGCTGGCTAGCCCATTGTGTTATTTAAATGCCTACTGTACAYGACTAGTTTTTACTGTTTCATTTTAATTAATTATTCTTTTAACATCTCATTATATACAGTTTACTGATATTCAGAATCCCTAAAGGCTGAATTATTTGAATATACACAATTATTTGCTGCTATATATAAACCTTTGTACTATTTCCTCTACTTTCTGCCTATAYGTTATTTCAAATAGCAATTAGATCAATTATTGTATAATTACTCTCCTGAAAAAGAGAGGAAGAAAGGTTCAGTTTTCAAGCTCTGGTAGTAACAAGTAACATTCGTCTGTTGCATAATCTGCATATTTGCTGAAAAATTAGGACATAATAGGCAGATCTCATCTCCTTTTATAATCAATTTATAATCAATAAATCATATATTCTATTACTGAATTTGAAATTTTCATTCCTCATTTTATCCCTTTACTATTTGCTGCAAAATTATTCATTAGTGATTACTAATATTATCCTGGTTACTAATATTATCCTGTTACATGTATGTTATCTGACATTATATTCAGAGATACAAGTTTTTATTTAGTTGTTTTATTCTTAGTGGAGTCAGTTTGCCAGTTACTTAACTTGTTATAGGTGCAGGTATTCAAATATGTGTATACATATTTATGAATCTTTTCCTTGTTTTCATATCTCAACAGAAATTAATCATCTCCTACTTCTCAATTCTTTAGGTTATTACTGTTGCTTTTTTAGCATGCATTATAAAAAGACTAAATTGTAGTTGCTGAGAAGGGATATGCGAAATGCAGCTACAGAAACCTTTTAAAATAAGCTAACACCATGCACCGTAGAGTTACAAGACATGTTCACACCCACAGCTTTCCYGTCTTCCCGCTTGCCCTGATCAGTTCAAGACTGCATCAGCCTCTACAAAGCATCAAGTTATGTCTACACTAGCAGAAGGATCGGAGGTGTGCTTCTGAAGCAGATCTCCTGATTATCCTCACTGATTGTGCTTTATGTAGCCCCCCAGAGTGATCACAGAGCACTGAACTCTTTTTAGATTAACCTTAACTCAAGATGTGTTCCTCTTCAAGAACCCAGGCTAGGGTTTATCCAAGCTACGCTCCTTACAAAACAGAAGTGCACAGTCTGTGCAGCAGCTCCTCAAAAACGACAGTTTTAGCCTGCAGATCTGCTTATATTGTGCTATACTACTTGATAATATTCATGTAGATGAACATCTACATGAATATATCGGTCTTTTTTTCCCCTATCATAYGTATATATAAGTGATAGAAATAATGCAGTAATATAACAGTAGTATTCTTCAGGTATTACCTAAATGAGTGAATAAGATGAATCTTTATAAAATCTCTCCTAGGAAATGCTAGGGATAATCTTCAAATTCTCATACTCAGTTGTTTCATGACTAAATACAGTCATAATTTATGTCATTTTGTTGACATAGTCCTGTATTGCTTTTAATGTAAACTTAGGCTTTTTTACCCCTTAGGAAAGTATGATGCTGGTTGTCATCAATTGTTTAAAAGGTTTAAAGACCACTAACAACCCAATCCATGCAAAAAACTTTTTCCACAGAGATATATGTAAATAYATATATATGTACATACACATATATATAAGATAATCTTTTAAATTAAAAAGTAACTTAAAAACCTCAAATTCACATTGTGCTATTGCAAAACACRGTATCTTAGTTATGATAGTTCAGCCTAGTTGTTTAATCCTTTACTACCTACCTTTATAAGTCTGCTCAATGAAAGATGCACATAASAACTTCAGATACACAACAGTTGAAAGTTTTGGAAATTGTTTGTTTCGAGTAGTTTTTGTTTACTTATGCTCCTTATTTGGGAACTGGCTTGTAGTGTCATTCTTCTGGCAGCCAAGTCACGTAATCTTGTATTGTTTGCTTGTACTATTTGATGAAAATGTTTTCTAGTACAGAAATTTCAATCATTTGGGTTTCCTTGTGTCTGATTTTGAAAGTTATAAGAAAGTTTGGAAGTTTATAAGAAAAAGTAAGCTAGTTATAAAAATAACTTCACTATAGTAAATGTTTGGCTAGAAGTTTTTGAACTGCTTAAAAATATAAGTATTTCAATATACTGTATTTGAAATAACACAGACTTTCATTGTATAATAAAAAGGTCCTGTCAGTCTCTTGTGTTACTAAGATAAGCTGTTTAAGATGTGATTTGAGGTTCTTGAAACATATTTTTCCCAAGCAGCTCCTCTGAAATGGAACTATAACTTTTCTTCTCTTTCCACTAAATAGAAACTTCATAGTATAAAATAGCAAAATAAAGTAAAGGTTGCAATGACTGTGATTTACATGTGTATTTCTACAATTGTCTAATTCCATAAGCTTGTTGATTTTACATTTAGTGCCATAAATTGATTCTGAAGATCTTTAATTTAGCAATAACATAGGGAAGTAGAGGATAAATCACATAATATCTCCCTATATTAGTGCTGTAAGTTGGACTGTTTGTTTCTCTTCCTTTCAGTCCACCAGAATGATGCCAACGTTGCTAGGATGGAACATTACGCAGGATACTCTGGACATATCTCTACACCTCTTGTGCTCATTTCACTTGCATATAAGTAACTGTGCAAAGGAGGAGTGCAAATAGTATGTGGATTTCCCTCATTCTTGTGTTAATGTGCCTTTCAAAAAATGGAAAGAATTATAGTTTGTGATTAATAAAAAGCCCTTTACATTGATATGGACTAAGAAAAAAATCATGACTGCGTTACATGACAAAGTTATGAGCTGCATCATGACTGTTAATATGACAAAGTTACTGAAAAAATGTAGTACRGGTGTTAGTAAAAGCAACAAGGTATACCCTAGCTGGGGTTCATTCTTTGGTTGAAAAGTGCCTCTCTGTGGCAGTTACTGCCTTAGGGAACCTATATAGTAGAACCTATAGGTGATTTATAACTACTATATAGTAGTTATATTCATTGATTAAAGGGATAACGAAAGACAAATCTAGACTGATTGAAATACAAATAAGGCCTTTCAAATCTATCAAAGACATATAATATAATCAGGTTTCTTTAGGGTGCATATCATTTCATGTATTTCCAAACTGTTCACAAATCTTCTAATAAACTGCTTCTCATCAAATTTTTTAAAGATTATAATAATTCTTTTAAGATTGCATTCAAAAACTGTATAAAGATATTCACATCTATATTTAATGAAGAAATAAGATCCTTTTTAGAACAAAGCAAATATTTCATTCCTTTTTATGAATAAGGGCAATTATAGCTAATTCCAATTCTTTTTTCTATCCTCTATCTCCCTCTGACAGTATATGAAACTGGAACGCCTCATTATAATGCTTATTGGATGAAAGCTTATGTGCTTGAAAAGTCTACTAAAAATGAGCAGAGCTATATAGATCTAAACCTAGTGTTGTTTCTAATTTAGATGCCTGAATTGCAACTTCATTGCATTTATTTTTCCTATCATTTGTGAACACATGTAACTTTGATTTTTTTTTTGCTTGTCAAAAATCTTCGACTGAAGACCTACTGTGTTCTTGCAAGCAGACTTTTTTCCCAATTACAGTGAACTCTTTATTTTTTAAGACTATTTCAAAATGACAGAGAAATATATGCAAAAAAATTGGCATGGTTAAATCATAAGCTTAAATGCTGTTGTTAGACAGGTGTCTAAAGCTTGTGCTGTTCTGAACAGCTTGATAGGACTTTGACTTAAAATCCTGGGGATTCCTTTTTTAATTTCAAAACACTCATCATCACTAATTTCCATGAACAGTGAGRTAAGATTCTGAGATTTATTACTGGCATTATCTATGTTCTTACCCTTCCAAATCAAAATTTCAGCTTTTTTTTCTTTGAAATTTGAACACTCCTGCCATGTTTGTGCTATATTTGCAACACTACTGAAGTCTTTAATGTTTATAAAATACAGAATAAAGCATGGTCTCTGCCTTGGAGAGTGTACAATATGGTTTCTTCTAAACAGGCTAATCTTTCAAAACAATAATATTCAAGTTCCTGAAATATTACTGCATGACAGTCAGTTTTTCAAATTTTAAAAATACAGTTTTTTTTTGTTTTTATAGGAATAAAGTAATGTAAACTTTTTGCCATTACTAATTTATCTTTTATGTACCATCATATTCCTGTTCTGATGTGGTGTTCAGAATAGATAGGAATGTATAGAAGCAACATTGTTCCACAGTAAACTATTATTAGCAGGTCATGGGCTGCTGAACATGCCTTACAAGCCCATGATACAACATCACAGGGCAATGATTTGAGGAGAGCAAGTTATCAGGTAGGACACACAGTGAGAGATGCTAGTGCAGATTCTAATATTCTGGTGGCTTTTCTATGTATAATACCACAAATACTTCTATATAAAATTGGAGCATATTGCAGGAGGTAAATCTGAAGGGAGGCGGGGGGGGGAAGTAATACTACAATGTCCATGTCAGCTTAGATGTAATACTTATCAAGACTAAACTTTATAAATGAAGGTTGGTACCCACACAAGAATGCTCCAATTAATTAAAAAGGCTAGAGAATATTATGATTGAAGAATACACTAAGCTCTTTTGTGGTTTTGGTCGATGAATGTCATAATTTTCATTAGTAAAATATTGATTAAGATACCAATAATACATTCAGCGTATTAAATATAATTTTAATATTTTTTTGTAAAACAAAAGACTAAAAGCCTACATTATATTCAGATGACTTGTTTAACTTTCTATCTCCATATGATAGAATAATAAGTTATGGGGATGCACTTTGGTAGCTATGGTAGTATGGTACATGCACACAGTAATATCATTTACTTTCTACTGCCAGTGATTTAAATACGTTAAAATCATTTCTAGCAATTTGCAAAATATGAGTTCAAGCCCAGAGCTTTAATCAAAAATCGTTCTTGTAAGAAGCATCCTTACTTTATTCAGCTTCATTGAAATCGTGCTGTTTGGTATTCTTCTGATAGTTCCCTTCCCTGTGCCACCATACAAATTTTCGTAAAGGTTATATGCATCTGGAGTCATTAATAATCTGAAGATTAATTGTCAAATCCTTTTTAGGAGATGGATACTAGAAGGAGTTATAAATTAAGCCTTTGTTATAGAAGAGGAAAATTATCTGGAAAAATAGGAAAACAAARCAGAAACGGAAAAATCAGATGAAAAGTGAAATACTGTTTAGCTGATACTTAGTTGATACAGTGAACAAAATGCAAGTAACAGGAATTAGTGATTAATGGAGGGAGGGGAACAGTACGAAATCTAGAACTTTCTAATAATTAAGGATCCTTTGGATACTTTATGATTTTCAGCAACTGTTTACATACACTCTGTGCACATTTACTGTACTGTTATCTTTTCATGCAAGAGATGGTGTCTCATTTTTGCACATACATGCTGTTGCATATGGTGCCTTAGGGGAAAGAGACTGAACTCATCAGAAAAATCCATCTGTAAATGCATATTCTTGTGATCCATTAGTAAATAAACCTGTTTCACTCAATCATTTTAACCAAAGCAATAGATGTCCAAACTACTTTTTATTTAATCATGACATTTCTCATGTAGATGCCAAAGGCTATTCTGTTGTCTGCATATAGGGCAAGGTTCAAAGTCAGGTTCTGCTTTGTCAGTGTGCATTAAAGTTTTAGTTCATTAGTGAACAAAAGACATTTCAATAGGTTCTTACTTTTAAATAGTAACCAAGGTTTGAATGATAGGAAATGTATTTTCTGGTTTTATAGCAGTCTATAAGAAAACAATCTAAATGCCATAGGTTTTTTTTTTTTTTTCATGTATACTTCAGTGTATAATGCATACAATATTACAATTAATATTTTTCATGAGACTTCCTAGTCAATTGAGTTTTATTTTATAGTTACTGTTCAGACTAAAATATTCTATTTTATAAAGAAATGTTTTAGTTTTCCAGATAGTGTACTAGTTTATTTAAAAAGGATCTTTGAAACTCTTGGACTATATTGTTTACTATTCAAAAACTTTACTTGATTTAAAATGCAAAAATAAGATCTCATAGGAAATGAGTAACAGAGACACTTTGTTTCACTAGACAATCATTTAATGCATCTGATTTTTAAACAAAATACAACATTTTACAAAAAAGTTGTACTGCATATTTGCATACTGTAAGATAAAATTACCTCAGCTGCTAAGTTATGTCTTTCCTCTTTATATTTTTTCTTTTTCATGACCATCATTAAATTCATTCTACTGTTTGGTCCTAGGTGTTGCATCAATTTTAATAGTGGACTGCAAACCCTCCAGGCAGGTAACTTGTGCCATGCAGGAATTTCTAAAGCACTTAGCATTACCCTAGATCTATTTCCATTAATGTTAATAGTGAAAGCTTAATTGAGTTAAAAGGAGCACTGTCAGGTCAATGGTAAACACTTCTCAAAATCCCATTGAACATGAACATTAAATTGACCTGGCATAACTTTTGGTGCTGGCAAATCATGAATAATGATAAGTAACTTTCAATTTACRGTTCATTCTTCTGTATAAATTAAAAAATGAGATTTTTTCATGTGACTAGTCCTTATTTCTTAAAATAGTGGGCCATCAGCTTCAGCTTATCAATTTAAAGTTTTGTACCCCCGAAGCTGTGTTTGTTACATCTTATAAATAAAAGACCCTCGTGTAGATGTGACATAGTGACATACATGATGAAAAATGGTGGGCAATTATTGTTACCATAGTGGTAGGGTGATTTTAAATGTATGGGATACCAAAATTATTTTTTCACCACCATTACTGGAATAAGGCTGTGATTCCTATGATACCAAGAGCAGCACAGACCACGCCTTGTCAGTGCTGCCTGGGTCTGTTACACCTTTGCTTCCCACCCAGCCTTTCTCCCTGCCTATTTCTTTTCCCTGCTTCAGATCATAGCATCAAGGAGCAGAGAAAGGAACTATTCTTCACTTTGAATAATAGTCAAAAATAAGCACATATTGAGGGGTTCTGCAATTAGCTGAAGTAGTTATTACCTGCCTAAATAGATGASACTGATACCAACAGTAATGAGCTTTATAAAACGTGATGCTTTTCTAATCAGCTGAGGGAACTGATCAAAAATACTAACAATACTACCCACTACTTATAATGCTAATACTTACAGTATCACTGACTGCATCTTTTTGATGCATTCTAATAAAATTTTTCTCTTGTGTTTTGATTAAATTCATTAACACCTATAAAATTTCTTTTAATCTATCTTCTGTTTTGGCTTTTTAGAAAGCTTGCTTCCTTTTTTACAATATTACTTTACAATTAGCTGAATTATACTTGGACATAACCCAAGAAGGTTATGAAATATTAAAGAATGTATCTATMTATATATTTAGATATATAGATGCACACACACACAGAGGCTACAGAATACTAGAGTTGGTCAATTTTAATTATGTCCTCTTTAAATGAAGTCTGGTATTGTTCTTTAAATATATGATCAAAAAATTTCTTTCTATATGAACTGGGCCAAGTTTGTAGCAGAATTCCAAAAGAAGCTGTTAAGAAACACGTGATGAATATGGCTACGGACTGATCTCATAAATGTAAAATATTGCCCTGAGAACTGGATGCTATGCTAGTACTTATGACAAAGTTCTTGTATGATGTTCAGCAAATCATGTGTAGCAACAATTTCACAGGTTGCCACTAAATGTGGATCCTCCTTTTTTCTAAACACTGAACTTGAAACTCTTGTGACTTGATTTGTAGAACTGTTCAGCACTTAAAATTTCCTCTTATGCTGACARATAAGAGCTTACTTCACAGCAGTCTTATAAAGATAGATCAACTAATTGTGATTTGAGTATTTGCAGAACACTAAGGCATTTTGAAGAACACTATAGAAAAGCCAAAATGAAATGAATAGTTATCTGTATAGTTCCGTATTTTGATGCCGTACAATCAGTAACACCCAAGACCCCACACTGAAAGATGAGAAGCTTCTGAAGCATCTTCCAGAGCTTTAGGCAGATATTCTATGAACACAGATATAATCATGAAAATAAAAATTGAATCAGAACATGTATTTTAAAGGGCACTGCAGAAGAGCTGAGTAAGAGGAAAAATAAATATAAGGAATTGTGATCAGAGACACTCCTTGTTATGCCTTATTGTTAGTAATATCCTTTTTTCCTTACTACTGTGTCTCTATTGCTTTACATAACCACTTGCATGAATAAAGTGAGCTGTTTTAGGTTATAAACTGTGTTCAACAGTAACTTGTCTTTTTATATTCTGGTTAAGAATCTTCTATCTTAAACGTAACCARTGCCACTTGTATTATAGAAATCATAAGAAATGTCCTGGCATTGCTGTGTTGAAACCAGTTCCTTTATGAAATAAACTGGACTTTATTAATAAAATGAATAAAATCAGTCATGAAAACTTGTATATTCAAGGTAATATTCCAAATAACAAATTTAGTTCAGAATACTGCCTGTGATTTCCTTTTACCATCCTCATTCTCTTTATAGACTATTTTTGTTCTACTATAGACTATTTTTCTAGCTGTTGCTATACCTACTCTTGAACTTTTCTGAGTAATTTAGTGGTATCTCCATCCACTGGAATATTTTCTGAATATCTGATATATTGAAATAGACTTTAGAAGCCTGGTACCCAGATTGTCTAGAATCCCTGTAGAGGGAGTCAGTGGAGAGTCTGAGAATCAACTGACTTGCTACAGTAGAAATTATCCAATATTATGATACCTTAAAAAAAAAAAGGAGGAGGGAGAAAAGGAACYTATATTTGCTTGCTTTTATACCTCAAGAGTTTTGGTACAGAGGTGTCAGGAAAAAAACTCCAGGATATGCAGGATATGTATTAGGACATGTATCTCCAAGAAGGACATGTAAGAATGGGATACTTTTCTTTCAGCAGTGTCTGAGCTGTGTCTTTCAGAAAAAGAGAACAGGCTACTCTACAGAAACAGTCAGAACTGATGCCTCCCCTGTTTCTTAACAATAGCCCAAATACATTTGCTAGGATAAGGGAAACCAGGATTCAAATCTCTCTTCTGCTTAAGGTAAATTAAACAACATCTTTTGCCTTTCTTGAAAGTTTTATACTCACTAGACTATAGGCTGTTTTAGGGTGGTGAGATTTTGCTTTTTTGATGTTTTTATAATATGCAGAAAAAAAGTCAAAAGATTGTCAGAAACAGAAGAGCCTGACCCCATTAGCTAATGTTGGATCACTCATTTGCAGCTGAGGGAAAGTTCTAGTCTTCTTTACAAGGGTTCTTTATACAATGCATATTCAACATACAAGAACAGTCACAAGGATATGTAATTTCATGTCACCTTAGACTAAAGAATAAAACTGTATCTGAATGTTCCACATATTTGAAGATTTAAAGCACTAGACTATTGTATAAAGGAGTATGTTAAGGGAAAAGTTTAGGACAGAGCTGTGGCATCACTGTTGTCATACAGGGTTTAAAAGAAGCAGTAGGGGCTGTTCTGTTCTGCACAGGCCAGTTCTACCTTGCTTCTGAGAACGTGAAAGCTGAGAGTACTTCCTGGTCCTCCCTCGTCAGGGGACTTGGGGATAAGAATGGCTAGTCAGCTCAAGGTACCCTTTCAGCCTTGGTAAGACTGAGGCCTGCAAGACAAGAAGATGCACTTTAGTTATTTAGAGTACTTTAAGATTAAAATAGGAGGAACTTGTAATATTTGGCATTTCCAAGTTTAAGCGTCAGCTGAAAAGTCACTTTCAAGATCCCAGTCTTAACACTTGTTTGCCTAAACATACTTAACCATATTGTTCTCAGATGTAACCCTAATATTCTGTACCATGCAAATGCTATGTGGTTAAATCATATGTAGCGATTTTCACAATGAAGCAATAGCTGATCCCAGTACAAAGAGAGATGTTAATGTAGTGGCTGTTGAAATAATGGAAATATTAATGATTATGCAGTGTGGTGCTAGGGACAGTTATCTCTGAAGATGCAGAGGATCTAGCACAGTTATGTGACAGTAATCTGTCGTATATCAGTTTTCAGGGATCGAAGATGTAGCTTAAAATGAATAATCTGTATTGAAACAAATGAAATATTGTTTGAAGGAATTCAAATCAGCTGAAACAAAGATAATGTTTGACTTTCCACTGTATTTCTGAATGTTATGATGACTTTTGCACTGTATTTAATACTTATCTTTGTTTTTACTAGACCAGTATTATCCATGAGCAATTTACTTATTTTAAAAAGATTGCTCCAAATTTTGAGAATTGAAATTTAAAAAGCAAAAATCAGGTTGAAAATGCCTGATAGTTACTGACAGCTCAATATGCCTTACCTCCCACATAGGCAGGGGTAAGAAATTAGTATAAATATTATCCATGTAAAAAAGGTTTAAGTCTTAGGTTCTGTTTCCTCACACTAAGACAAGTTTATAAAATTAGCTTGCTATTATCTTTAATGTTCCTCACTGTAGTGACAGATCTAATATAGTTGCAAGACTCTCTTTTCTTTTCTTTTTCCTTTTTTCTTTTTCTTTTCTTGTCATATGCTACTGTATAGAAGGGATACTGTAAGTAGAAATCTTCAGTCTCCATGTTGATTGATATATTTTAAACCAATCTACTGTTGGTATCTGTATGTAATGTTAAAATAGAGTATAATATGCCTTAGCATGGTTTACCATTGACTATTAAGAATTTATTATTACAGTCCCTAGGCATTTCAAAGATTAAAGTAAATCCTTTTATTCCAAACCTACATGCCTAAATCACAAGTGGTTATCAGTAGCGACCTGAATGGATTTTTTTTTTCTGTCCCCGCCCCTTTTTTTGTGTGTGGGAGAACACTTTAAATTATGTAGCTTGTTAATATGAATGGAAAAAGTATTAAGGAGAGTGGAAACAAATGGTGGCAATCTTTTGAAATCACCTCAGGTCCTATCTCACACATTTGTCCTGTGATAAAAAGTATCTTTGGGAAAAGGAGTCTCACTTTAGAAGAACAAGTGCTTTGCATTGCGCATTTCACGTRTGGAACTTGAGAGAAAAAAAGAGGAAGGCCCTGTGGTGAGGAGCCGGCAGACTCACCGCGGGCAGTCAGGCGTGCGGCCACTTCCACTGGGCGCCATGAGGCTAACGGTGTTCGCAACCGCCGCTCGTCCCCAGCGCGTCTCGAAGCGCCAGGGCGCCGCACCGGGGCTCCGTCGGGGCAGGGCTGGGCCTCGCCGCCAGGGCCCGTCCCGCCGCCCCTCGCGGGTAGCGCGGCCGGGGCAGCCCC
This sequence comes from Rhea americana, assembly GCF_003343005.1. Taxonomy (NCBI): domain Eukaryota; kingdom Metazoa; phylum Chordata; class Aves; order Rheiformes; family Rheidae; genus Rhea; species Rhea americana. The sequence goes on from NW_028186978.1 coordinate 7,741,751, forward strand.
GGCCCCCGCCCCTGGCATCGGGCACCGCTGCGGGCCGGGCTCGGCGGGGCTGGAGTCGGCAGCGCCGCGACATGGCGGGGCAGGGACTGAAATGGCGGCGGGGTCCAGGGTCGGGGCGGGTGAGCGCGGGGGTGGGCAGGGATAGCGGGGCCTGGCGGTGCGTCGCAGCGCTGAGAGGGACAAGCTTGAGTAAGGTCACRGAGTGTCTGGAGCACCTCGCACCCACCCGGGTATTATGTGGCGCAGAGCAACTTACTGTTGTTGTTTAAAACAACATTTTTTGTTTTAAAAGCAACTTGCCATACGTGTTTACATGACCTCAAGTTTTATCTGTAATTTTTTGAGAAATGTTTTTAAGATGATTCAAGGATTTTTCTCCATTTTGAGGATTTAAAGGTAACATTTTGCCCTATTTCTGGCATCACTTCTAGAGTCAAATAATGTAAGAGTGGCAGTAACTGGATGGCCGGGAAAGAAATCCTGTTACACAGACACGCACACACACACACACACACACACACACACGAATGGAAATGTATTAGTAAGTCTCTGTAACACTTCAGTTATTTCCTGTGTGTCAGCAGTTTCTTCTGACTGTGTAAGTATGAAATCTGAGACTTAAAACTGAATTAGCTATGCCTTTACAGTGTCTGTTTTCCAAATTTATGTACAATAAGGATTGTGGGAAAACTGCGCTGAGATAATTCTACCTACAGATATCAATATAAAAGTGAAAGTACCTACAGGTTAGGTTTTAATGATAGCTTCAGATTTAAAGGAGTTCAGTTCCTTGTTAGCCTGAGAAGGACGTGTATCTCTAATTGCAATTTCTCTTAAAGCACTCATATTTTTAGTACTAGTTGTGTTTATAAAAATGTTTTATCTTGATTCTGAATTCATTTCTTACTTCTCATGTCAGTCTTATCCAATAGCTGCTAGAAGCTGAGATATGCGGTATATCATGTCATCACTGTTTCACCCTTCTTTTGTGTGCAGCTGTACTGAGTGGAGAAGATGACTGTGCTGATCTTGCCAGAAAATTTCCGTATAAACTATTTTCACAGCTTACACCTAAATTTAATACGAGTACTTTAGCCTCCTTACTTTTGTAGTAGAAAGTTAGAGTAAATAATTCTTGGATGAGAACTGGAAGTCAAGCTTAAAGATGTGTAGTAATGATGATGATAACCTAGAAAACATCAAGACAGAAATTTCTTTGGCTAGAGAAAATCAAGTATTTTTCTAGTACATGCTACTTTATTTGTATCTTTGAGTCTGAATTATTTAAAAAAAGAACCTTTTTCAGATATCCTTTTAGTTAATGTTATTACTGATTTTTGTTAGTAGTTTCTCCTCCTCGCATTTCCAAACATATATCAAATATCTAGAGAGTTAATGGAGACTGGAAGCCATGTGATTGTTAAATTAATATCTTACTATCAGACTTTCAGTATGACATTATTCATAGGAATAATGTTACTTTAGAAATAAAAAGTTCTGATTTATGAATAATTATTAGTACAGTATCCTGACATCCTTACAAAACATGTTAAATGGAGCTCTTCTTGAAATTATGAATGGTCTAAATATGGTTGACATCTTAGAGTTACTGACAGATTCAGATGTAATTTGGTAAGTTCTAAATTAAAAATAACATGCAGGAGAGAATGCACAAAAACACAAAAGACCCAGTACTGCAAGGTGAGTGATAAAAATGTTATTTTTTCTGTTCTGTAACAAAACAAAACAAAAAAAAAATGCTCACCTAGTTCAGACTAGGATTTCCATCTATGTGGTTACTGCAGAAAATATTTGTTTAATGCTACCTTAATAGGAAAGGACAGTCAGAACATATTGTACAATATATTTGAACTTGATAAGCTGAAAACCTGAAAGAAATACATCTTTCTAAATGATAGTTTGTTCTTTGCCCAGCTCTTAGGGAAGTAAAACATATGCCATTCATTGCACAGGGAAGATTGTATTGCTTTAACTGAACACATTGAATTTAACATCAGTTGAGGACATCACGCAGTTCACAGGACTGAGTCATACAAACTGTAGTCAGCCTAGTCTTTTTTGAGCAAAATAGATAAGAGAAAAAAAAAATCTTTCTTTAGATGCATACTGGATCCTAGACTTCCCTGACTTTCAGAAGGGGACTTGTAATTGAAAGAACTATAGTCATACTCATGTATTAACAAAAAGAAGAAAACCTTCTCTTTCTTATCACCAGAATTTTCTAGTTAAGTAATATTGCTTATGGTAACAACTGCTAAGAACTGAAGAAAATGTGGGAAGGAACTGAACTTGCTGGGATCCTTCTTTTTGAGCTACACTTAGAGTAGTGACTAATAACAGTCACTGGTACAGCACCATGAAAAATTTTGATTTAGGAGGACCAGCCCACCTCAGGGAAATTCGATTTAGATGGTAGTCTTATTGGCAGCTTTAATTCATGTGTGTCTGACAGGCTCTGTCTGCATGTTATGTAGAACTTCAGGCATTTGGCTAAACTCTTCAGGAAGGCTGGCTTTTAGAAAGGGAAGGTAGGTAATCATGCAGTGCTGGAAAAAATTTAAGCAATTGTTGGTCAGGTTATCTGAAGATAACTTTCAGAATATGGTCAGAAGCATTCTTTCTGGTACATTCTGATATACTTTTGCATATTTTTCCATGTGCTAGAAAGGCACAAAATATGATCAGATGAATGCTGTATACTTACAAATGTTCTATAAGTACAAATACTTTTTGCCAGGTGAAGTCAGGCATCATTGGACAATTTAGTATTAAATATTATCTTTAATTAAATACTAAGATCCCAACTGTAAAAGCATAAATTAAGGAAAATTATTTAAGTCCTTTGATATTCTGAGGTGAATAATCCAGGATCTCAAGGTATTGTTATGTTGTTATCAGCAAGTCTGCATCAGTAGAAGCAGTATATGATAGTACTAAATATTAATCTGCAGCTGCAGTAACAGAAGTCGTGTAAAATTGATTTTTTTTTAAATTAAAAAAAAAAATTGGTTATGAAGTTGATTCCATGGACCAAATCACAGACTTTCTCTTTTATCTTACTCATACGTTGAGAAATTGAAGTTTTAATTCCCTGTCAAGCTGTTTTCTTAATTCCATTTTACCAAATTACAAAAAGAAGACTTGGTATTACTTTTATTTAATTTCTTTACATTAAAAGATGTCAAACAACTAAATACCAGAGATCAGAAACAGAAAAGATCTCTGAAAATTAATAATATTCTGATATGTTGACTTCCTGTTCCTTTTGTCTGATCCATGCTCTTTAAACTTTCTGCTAACTCCATCTCTCTGAAAGCAGGAAATTATATCACAGCATATGTTATTTCAGTCCTGTTTCCAGTCTTTGGTTGCTACTTAGTCACCTGTTTAGGGAACACACACTGGTCAGGAAACATGCACTCCACCAGTTACCATGCTTTTAGGCATGCAACCCACATCATAATAAAAGTACAGTACATGAAATTAATTCCTCAGATAACTTGTGTACTTGGTTATGAATAGTTCAGTGGAGAGAGCGCAGATGTCATTCCTGTCTTCCCCAGCAGGAGCAGCAAGTCAGATTCTCCAAGGTTCTTTCCTCGATTCTCCAGTACAGCAATGACATACTCTCCTGATTTCTTTACTCTTCCTATACCAGCCATGATTGGACTTCGGTCCATCATCCTTAGCTAAGCCTATTTCGGTTTTGCTTATGATTGTCTGGTGATAGCTCACCTGTAGCTGAATCCCACAAGATTTTTTGATGCATTGATGTTACAGTTGTTTACCTCAACGATGGTTACGTAGGTGAATATGCCTTTTTCTGTATTACTGTTCGAACTGGAGAAATTTTATTTTGCTTTATTCTGCTTTATTTTGCCCATTTGCCTACTGGCACTTATTTGTCGTCTTCTGTATTTCCTATAATTTTCCTATAATGTTCCTAATGAAATTATGATGATGTGGGCACTCCAAAAATTTTTTATTTCACAAATAAATCTGACATCCACCCCTACTGAAAGAGGAGATGTGCAAAAATCTTGTGTTAGTGCTGGGACTGATGTCAGCTGTCCCACTAATCAAACAGTGTGTAATTCTTTCTTTTCAGAAACAAAGGGTGGTAGTTTATCAATTGCGAGCTGACATCTAGAGCTGACCAGTAGAGAACATGTTTTGAAATAAAAAAATTTCCACAAAGAATAGAAATACTAAGTTTGTGGACTTTTTTACCAAAAGCATAAAGTGATGAAGTAATTGGAGAACTATTTACCTCAAAATATGAACTAGTTTTGCTGAAGAGATAGATGATGAATATATAGGGAGGGAGCTGGCGATACGAGATGTCTGAGCTCACCCATTCCCATACATTGTGAAGCAGTTAGAGCTCATCTTTAATCTTTGTGGCCTGTATACACAAGCATTACTCTAACCATCATACTAATGAATGTCTTAGGAAGAAAAAAAAAGAAAAGAAAAAATCTGTCTGCTTAAAATATTATGGGAATCAGAAAAAAGCTTCCATGAAAAATTTCTGGTTTTGACTTTATAGTCAGTTAATATATCTGTAGCACTAGTTGTGATTCTGCACAATTCCTTAGAAAGAAAGAGCATGTTGCTATTTTCCCACCTTCTTTCCTCCAGGAAGATGTCATAAGAACAAACTTTTTCCCTGAAGGAAACTGAAGCAGAAAGAACTAGAAATGTGTGAAATACTGTCATTACTCCTAATAATAATCATAAAATAATACGATGAACAGTGGACACAATCCTGGCACTATCAGTTAATATGAAAAGACAAAAAGTTTTGATCAGTTTTAAAGTACTGCATATGTTCTATGCAGTCAAAGTGGTACCTTAGCTGACAACTGCATCACTATTATAATGCAATATAAATATCTGGTATAGGATGCTTCATAAATTCTGTATTGTAAAGACTAATGTTATGGATGATAATTCTTTGATTCCCCCATTAAGCCTGAGCAGTGGCACAATTTCGTTTGAGTTTCTGCTCAAAATCTGAATCTAGGATGACTGTACTGTAGTACATCTCCCCCCCCCCCCTTTTTTAATGTAAAGTAGCACCATTTTTCTAAATTTATATAGTTTCCTTTCTGTAGACTTCACAAAGACAAAATCCCTGCTGATATCAAAGGCTGGGTAGGGATACCAGGGCTGAATCTGTAATAAACAAATTCTAGATGCTGTTCTTAATCTCACATATATGCATGTATGTCTGTGTTCATGAATATATCTAGAGAGTAAGGTTAGGTTATACTTTATTACCATCAATAAAATGGAAATTTTAATTAAAACTTTCAAAAAGCCCTACAATTACAGAAAGGATGCTGAAGTATCAATGGCTTATGAAAGAACGTGATACTTACTGGGAACACTAGGATAGCTGGATACCAAAATAATTGAGTAAGCTTGGTATTATGCTGTAGCTAAGGCAGTATGAAATTAGCAGATAGCTCGTTAAGAATTCCTGACTCCAGTGAAAAAGAAATAAATTAGATGACTCAATTTTTGTTGTTATTAATTCATAATATTTCTATCATTATGCATATCAATGCATTACCAAAAGCCAATCATAAATGAACTTGGTATTCATTTTTGGTTCTCATTCATTTTAGACACAGGTTATTGAGATGCCTTTACAATCAGGAACAGGCATATAGGTGAACCATGTGACTACAATACTGGATATTCTAGACTTGTATTCTATGATCCAGGTACTGATTCTTTTTACTCATGGTAAGTTTWAAAAAAAAAATTGAAAATTGCTGGACCAAGGGACTATACAATGTTGAAAATGTAAGAAGTTTAAAGCACAAGTTTTATAAAAGCAATGCTATAACTTTTATATATTTTAGGATAGGATTTATCTATATCCTGTATGTATATGTGTATATATATGTGTGTGTATGTATATACATATATATATATGTATATATACACATATATATTAGATGGTTTCTTCAAGTAAGCAAACTGAAGGATATAACTGTGAGTGGCACATCCAGTTTTCATTGGCGGTTTTGTTAAGTTGGGATATTACACACTGAATCACTGTATACAGTTGTGTCAGCCTTTCCTGAATATTGTAATTGCAAAGATCCAGTATGTTTCCATTATGATTTAACAACATTTCAAAAAGAACATATTATCCAATTCTTTCTCCCCAAAATATGCTTACGAGCTATTTATAATTTTAATGATGGACTGTATTTACCTACTTCAGCCCCATTCTATTTCAGGTACATTTTTGGTGCAAAGTTGCTTGAGAGAACAGATTAGTGTATCCTCCCTGGAGGAAGGCTGAAGTGCTGTAATACAGGTCTGGGACAACATTAGTGATATGTTCAAATATAACAGAACTTACAACTTCATTCCACATTAATAAAGATTGTCACTTAAAGGCTGGTTTGAGTTAAATGAAGCATGAGAAATACCCCRCACTTGCCTATTAAGAATTGCTGCCATAATGCATTCAGCTTTGTTCCCACCAAAATGTAGAAATTAAAGTCATAGTGGCACTTATACGTAGATAAAGACTTTTATGCTTGTTCGACAATCGCATGCTTTTTCTGGATTTCCTCTCAAAAAAGCAGATGAAAGTGAGTGAACAATGTAACAATTTCATTTCAATGGAACAATGGCTCCATTAGCTTAAATTTCATTAATCTAGATTCATGTCAGAGGAAATAAGAGTAGGATCAGGCTTAGTAACTGGTATCTTTCTGAACTAGAGTAAAAGTTTTTAAGTCATATGAGAGGAAATTAATGCTGGGATACTCTCTGGATGAAATGTACCAAGTTGTCACCTTAAATCCCTTGGAAAGAAAATCAATGTTCTAGCCCAAATCCTATCTTGGAGGTAACTTTACTCTTTAGTTAGGAAAGAATGTTTGAAACAGTTGTATTACTTTTCTATACAATTTTCAGGACCAAGCTATCTTCTTTTTCTTCTGATTTAAAATTTAATCTATATATCTACTGATGAACTACTTGGTTATTGAATTACACAGGCAACTAGACACCCTTGTAAGATCAGAACGGCCCTATTAACCTGTCAGCTAACACAGACCTCAATTTAACTGTGAAGAGTTCATGATCTAGAGGTAAGGGACAAAGGACAAAATGTTTTTATTTAACAAATGGAGGTCAGGGATATCAAGTAATGTTCATTATGCCACCTGGCAACACTGTGGCAGAGAAGTATAGAAACCTTGTCTCCCAGCCTCAAACAATTTATACTGCAATATCATCTATAGTTTCAGGAATAGATGAGACTATTGGATAAGCTCAAAATGGAGTGTGTGCCTGTATAGTACTGTGAAAATATGCCTCCCCCAGACTTTTTAAAAAGATATAAAAAGAGACTAGAAGAAGGCACAGCCCTGAAAAACAATCAAGTACAAGGTGTTACATAGAAAAATATGACCAGTTGTTTTGGTAACAATGTTATGCTCAAAATCTTGTTTACGGGTGAAGAGAAAGTACACATTGCACATAAGTTAAGCCAAGCATGTATTGTTGGTGTAACTGGAATCTTAAGAGCCTGATCATTATTAGTCCAGATCTAATTGTTACAGAAAAGAAGAGAATATTAATGCAGTTAAAATTGTTGTACACACACTTAGTTTCTATCCATTTTGTTGATGTGATGCCCAGCCTTTCCCTGCTCCTCTGGGTCCTGCAGTTGGTGGTTTCATTCTGGTGGTGGGGATGGGGGTTATAGCCAATTGTCAGTGTTAGAAGCTGTTCACTGGGAGGAGTACAATGTTCACGTTGATGGTTTCTTCTTCTTCACTCTAGGATCATTTTGGGGTCATTTTATGTGTTTGCTAACGTGCTTTTACACATTTCACTGGTCTGCAGATCTCCATTACATCCAAATTTACTATAATAGTGCCTTTTACATGACGTTAAGAACTTTTTTTAATTCTTACCCCTAAATACAGTTTCATACAGCTCCTGGTCTGCGTTTCTCTTATTGACCATGGGTGAGTTGCTTATATCCCAGGCCTGGGATCTCTATGCCTCACCCTACATCTCTGCTTCTCAAGGCTTCTGCTATTGTACCAGGCCTGTATTTCTTTACACTGAGTTTTTGTGTTAGAATCATAAATATGTCATTTTATATGGAATAACTGCTTGTTAGTGCTATCTGTATAAAAAGTATGTTTACTTTTTATATAGTATTAATGTATCACACAAAAATAAACAAAAGTAGCCATAAGAACATAAAGAAATTAGCTGTAGACACCTGGTCAGTTGCAGAAATTGCTATCAGAGCTAAACCAAACTAAACTAACCAAAACTTCAGGCAAGTCAGGAAAAGCTCAGATGCAGTATAGGCCTGACAAGACAAGTCCTGAGGCCTCTGGTACAAAGCTTATGCTTGTTCCCAGCAGTGGCAGTTCCGTACTAGTAGGTTACATGATTACAACAAGACAAAGAGAAAGAAGATGAGTACTATTTTGGTAATTTGGCTAAGAAGCAGATAGACTTTTGCATGAGCAATTTCAGTGAAATGTGTGGAGTAAAAAGGCAGGAAGTCTGGATCTAACTCTATGTAAGGCTTTATTATAAATAAGCCATTCGATAATCAGATAATCACAGAAAATCACAGATAAGCTTAGAAGAATGATGATGAGTGAGTTTAGGACTTTCTAGTGTTGTTGTTTAAGATGGGCCTGTTTTAATTAATATTTTAATGCAATAAAAATTAGAAAAGTCGGAAGTTAAGGGAGGACTAAGAGTGCATGGGGGTAAGAGTGCATGCAATAGGCAATAGAAATRAACCACATGGACGAAAAAACAATCTGTATCCGTATTGTTTGTTTACAACAAAATCAATCTTTCTGAAAAAATATGTAGTGAGGGTGAAAAAGAAAGCAGCTGTGTTAGAAAGATTTGCTTTACATTAGAGCTAAACATACAAAGAAATAGGTTTCAAGGGGTCATCCCAAGCCCCTGAAGCCCTGAATGTAGAGTGGCGGATGTCTGCCTCTATTTCTTATGGCAGTCTAAATTTAAGAATTCATGTGATGTTCTGTATATTGGAGTACAGAAAGAAAATTTTAAGGTTCTTGAACAACATTCACAGCAAATATTCACAAATATTCCATGAAAATCTTCTATTAATGTGATATGAATTAGTGCAGTAATTTTTAGAGCTTATAACTGCAGCTTATTCAGGAAGTGATGAAAATAAGTCTTTTCCATTTACCTACAGACGAATACACATCTAGCTTACAAAACCTTGAGGAAGTTACGGACAGTGGAGTTTTACAGCATATAATTAAGATAGTATTGCTATTACGATAGTCAACTGCTTTGGGAAAATGAGTTCAATTTATCAAAAAAGAAAAATAATCAGTCTCATGAAGAAGCAGAAGTGATTATGGGTAGATTTTCAAAAAGGAATGATGTTTGTGACCCACAATTAGGGATTTTGTAGCTGAAGATATCAATATGAAGTGAATTATTTTGGAGAGCAAGCATTATTTCTTGCTTTATCTCTTGCCATTGAAATCAGCATTACTCAGCTGGGCCAAAAAACAAAACTAAATTTATGTCATTAGGAATTGCTGAGTATTCTTAAAATTCATTGTATAATGAATTTTATAATACAATAATACAAAACATTGTATAACTACCTACTACCTATAAATTTAGGTTTCTAATATAGGCACACAGTTTTCAAAATCTTGGTTTAACTGACTAGGAAATAGGAGTCGTAAAAGACTATTGTGAGATGTGAACAGCTAATTCAATTTTAACARAAGTGTTTTTTTGTTTTTTGTTTTTGTTTTTACTTGAGAGTGGAATTTATCAGACCTTCAAATGAAAATAATTGGGAATAACATTTTAAAAACATGCAGTTGCTTGTGAAAGCAATTTAGCATTTTGCTTTATATTTCAAACTTGATGGCTGTGTCAGGTAAGTTGAAAGAAGGATATGAAAAAGTGAGACAAAGAGCAAGGATTTGAAAAGATAAGTACTAAGTGAAGAGAGGAGTGAGAGGAAAAACTATCTGAGGGACAGTGGCAATACAAAGATGAAGAAGCTAATTAACTGAGGAAGAGATAAGCCACAATTTACTTGTTGGCAGGATGGGCAAGTAGATAAATACCTCCTTCCCACACTCAAAAAAATTTGATTGCCCTCATCTGTTCTTCTGGCTGGGGTGGAGGGAGGAGTTCTTCATACGTATCTTTGTTAGACAACTGACTGTTGGTTGCTGAGGGAGGGAAGAAAGAAAGAAAAAAATCCAGTCAAATGACCTTGTCTCCAGGTTGCAGATTCCCTTTTCCACCACAGAAGGATTGCAATGATTGAATAAATCCCTGTTTTTAGCAGATGCTCTGCCAACATGTATGCTGCTCGTATACCACCAATCTGCAACCCTTGCCCTGCACATCTGTATTGTCTTGTCTTGTTAGCAAAGGTATGAGGCAATAGTGGAATTGATGTAGATTTATGGGAGGAAAAGATTGAAACATAAGAGCAGCAAATGCTCCTAGGAAACAAGGGACATGTAAAACTCACAGGGAATTCAACATGTCATTTCTGTTCTCAGGCCAATGTAAATCTAGTAAAGGTCAAAGACAGCCTAGATTTATAGGGCAGCATCTAATTCAATATGAATAATTCAACATGAATAATGTTATTCAGCAGCATGCCAGTAATTTTGTTATACTAGTATGACATGGCAGATTTTCTACAGTACAATATAGCACATGAGCAAGTTTGACTCCTTTTTGTTTAAATTGTGTAAAAGCATTGTTTGAATCACTTACTGTTCAAAAAAAATAAACTGGAATGTAGATGAAAATCATTGAAATATTAATCTTTATTGTATAGCTTTACGAATTAAATAAACTAGGAGAAAGAAAGATAAATACTGTATGTCCTAGTCTATAGAATCATATCCAGTAGTAAACATCAATGACAGTGACCTGGATTAATTTGCTGCTTGCAGCATGTGCATTTTCCTATCTGTGGTTAATCTTTAGAAAACTTACCTAAAATAGAGAACTTAGCAACTTCTAGGGAGAAGATTGACAAAGATTGACAGTACTGTTATATCCCCAAATGGTTCTGAAAACTATGAAAATAATATTAAAGACATTAATATGGATATTTAGTTGTTGTAGTTAACAAGAATATTTTTTCCTCTGTGTCCTGTGTGTCTCATAACTCATTTCACTGTTTCAAAGCCAGTCTAGGTTTGACAGTAGCTTTTTACTGTGATCCTCAAGAAATATAAAAGCAACTGTATTCTCTAGACAAGATYTGAAGCTTTTGTAAATCACCTCAGCACCACTAGCTTTAGAAAAGCCACATCCATTTGTAACAGCTGAGAATTTGACTATATGTTTATTAGTAACATATTTGCCTCTTAATCATGAAAGAATCAAAGCTATTTTGCTAAGTTCAAAATGAATTATTTTCAGTTTTGAAGAATATTTTTGTTATCTTAATTATTAGCTATATTAACAAAAATAAAATGAGTTGAATGTGCAAAATTTCAACTTTTTAACTTATTTATATTAAATGCCTCTTCATTGACAAAGTTTTGAAAAAAGCTTTTAATCATCAGGATGCAAAAAATCATTTTTAGACCAATACAAAGGTAAACGAAAGGTAATTGTTGTATAGCATTTACTGTTCATTTATTTTTATTTAAAAATTTAGCAAGACTGACCAAAAAAGACTCACTGGTTGTTAGGCCATGATGCTGATTGTTAAAACATTTCCAGCAATGCTTTATACTACACATTTTTAATTATGTTCATAAGAATATATTATGTTCATTTTCTTCCTGAAAATATTTTGCAATCAGGAACTGAAATTTTTATTAAGAGGGCAAAGTTAAAGAAATTCTCTTTGTACTTAAAGGAAAAAGTGCTGAGATTTGAAGTAGCTGTTAATTGAGTTGAGTCCTCGGGACAATAGATGAGAACAAACTGTAACAGAGCCCAGCACAGCTCAACATATTTTTATTAGTATTTATTTTTTAAGAAGACACAGCACAAAAGTATCAAATTACACTTTGAATTTATATCTCTTAAACTATCTTGAGATACTGTCTGAATTGGCTTTAAATGAAGTATGCAGCTTGCTTGGCCAGTGTTATTAATGTCAGCTTTTATGGCAAAGTCTGATGTTAAGTGATGCCCACACAAAAAGATCAAAGCTGTTATAGCTAAAAAGGACTTTTAGACATTTGAATCTCTTCCTTCTGAAACGTAAATCATATGGTAATGGACGTATGTCCATTTAGTGTATGATGTTTTGGATAAGACTATACTCCACAAAAGTAAATTTCGGAACTGTGAAATGATAAATATTTTGAGTGATTTAGCAGTTGACTATAGATTTGCATATTCTAATTTGTTCCCAAACTTGGAACGTTAGGAAAGTTTCCATTTGGAAAATACAGAAAATATTTAGGAGACATTAAAGTACTTGAGACTGATGGAATGCATTGCAGGTTTCTCCATTTCACTGGTAAGTTGTCTTTGAAACATTTCAAACTCTACTGTTTACTTGTCTAACTATCCAACCAGTGTCCACTGTGTGGACATTGTTGGACTGGACATATGTGCAGTAATACATATTATTACTATATGTATTATTTAGCTTTGCAATAATTTGAATTTCTGTTGAAATGCCTGTGACATAAATATAGTGTAAGCATGCATAATTTCCTTGTTTCATTAATGTGTTTATCACTACACTGATTGCATAAACAAACACAAATATCCTCACTATTTTATCATCATAGTTTGAGGATACTTTATCTTGCAGGCTTAGGTCCCTTAATCCCTTGATCCCTTAGGTTCAGTTATTCACTGTAAGCTGAAAGTGAAGTTATTTCTGCCCTACATTTTCTGTCAGTGGAATTCTAATGACCAAAATGTTCCAGCCAGAAAGGGCATAATATTTGCTTAAAGAAATAGAATAGTAAAAACAAAGCATGGTAAGGTTTTGAAATCTACAAACCTGAAAAAGATATAGATAAAACTTTCAGTATTTTATTAAAAATAAATTAGAAGTATCATTCAATTTAGGCAATGGAAAAAGAGTTGATAGTATTGGAAAATGAGAATTATTTAGTGTTACTGAGACATCTTAACAGGAAAGTTTCATCTATAATTACAAGGAGGAGAGGGAAGGCAGCACAACATTCCTAATTAATTTGCCATTGTTAACAAAACACCCATAAATCTGATAGGAGACATTACAAGAATCTGTTAGATCTCTGTAGCAGTAGGAGTGATTTTGTTGATAAACAGTGAGCTAACTTATTCTCTCTTATGTCTTTATGCTCCAGAGTATTTAAGTGTGTGACTTGATCTTCCTGTTTTTCTGTGCTATTCCACTAGGAAAGATTTTGAGATGTTTCAAATTAGTGTTATCTCTCCATAGAAGACTTTCAGTTCTATTTCTTTATCTTCAACTCTAGATTGTGATGTGTGGCCTCTTTTTCAGTTCCTAGCTAAGGCCTTTATTCATGGAGAGGATAAAGATTGAAATGATGCAGGAAGGATTGTACAGTCAGGGGATGTACATACAGAACTATAGGTAGGTTATTTAGTATATACAGTGGTCATCTATGTTGGGTCTCTCTGACATTACGGATAACCGTAGCTTGCAGTACGTTTTTATGTCTAAATCAGAAGTTAGTTTGTAGCTGAAACCTCTCAGTTAACCATGAAGGTTGTATCTGTGGTACTGTATGAATAGCAAACTGCTGCTGTTGGCAGGAATAGCTGGAGTTGTTGTAGCAGTCAGTTATTTGTTGTAGGAAGAGTTAGATTTGCATACAAACAAAAATCTTCAAAACCTGTTTGTATATGACATGCCATGTCAGCTTTTTGAAATAGTTGAAATGTTGCCTTTTTTGTGTTGCTTGCTATTCAGAATTATGTCATCAAGACAAGGAACCTATAATGCCCAAACTTCCAATAGGGCTTATAGCTAAATGTTTTGCTTTTCAGAAGATCTTAAAATATTTGATGAGAATCAAATGATATACAAGCTGTTAGCCAAAGGAAAGCAAACTCTATTACTTTGGTTCTGAATAGGGAAATCATCTCTAGAATCTAATAAACTATTTGCATTAACCATAAAAGTAATTCATAGTAATCTTGACTCAAATATAAAATCATATCTGTGAGCAAAGAGCAGTTCATTCAAATGCTTTTGATGTTCACAAACTTTTCATAAGTAGAAGCCTGTATATCAATAAAACTTATCAAGGGACTGAGTTCAGATATAACTTTTTGCAAGAAGGCACATAAGAACAGCTTGGAATTTTTCTTTGGTCTGACTGGCTGATTTAGTGCCACTTAGAAGGATTTAAACCAGCTCTGGAGAATTCTTTTGCATGTCTAATAAATAGGTTGATGTAAGAAATTCAATTTCATTTCCTGCAGTAAAATTAGAATTTGTTTTTACTCCTAATCTTTGCATTTGTCTGACAACTAGAATCTATTGTATTATTTCTACCTCTCCTGGATAATCAGATCTTATTTTATATTTTAGCTCCAGAATAATAGTATCCTGAATTTAGGGAATGTGTTAAGTCAAATAAGAGACCTTGTTCCCCTTTTGGTTTTGTCAAACCAATGAACTATAAATCTGAATGTGAGCATATCAAAGTGGAATATTCCCTATCTGCAAGGAAATTCAACTTTGTGAAAACCAGATTTGCTTCATTGCAAACTCTTTGAACTTAGCTCTTCTCATGTACATTTCAAAATGCATTTGGAAGGGTTCTGAGGAAATCTAATCAATTTACCTTTACTGAAATGCAACAGTTGTTCAGCAGTTCCCTTCAGTCCTGCCTTAGGCCAATAAATAAAGATAAATACCATCTCCAACTGAAACTGCAAGAGGGATTTAAGGGGTCAAAAGGTAACTGTCTTTGTAGGAATTTGGCCAGGAGGTTGGACCTAATAGCCCATTTCTTAGAAAAGTATCTTAGTATTTCAAATGAGGTTTTGTTTTACATCTGAAAAATATCACCACTAGCAAGAATACTCATGATATCAAAAATACCAGTAGAAAAATTGAAGAAAATTACCTGAGTGGTGAAATGGAAGAAAAAWAAAGACAGAACTCTCTGAAAATATGAAAGGCAACTAGAAGAGGTTTTATAGCACTTCACTCTCCATTTTGTCAGAAAAAAAGGATAGTACTACTATTTCTGAAATAACAGATTCTAACACATTGTTTAACAGTTCTTAAACCAATACAAGAAAAGAGACCAACTGGAAATATGATGTACCATCCTGACTTACTCAACAGGATGACAGATTGCCTGCTTTTTCTCTTTTGCGTAGAAGACCTCATACCTTTCTGCCTATACCCGGAAGGTCTAGCTGATTAAGACAATCTAGCCCCGCACAAGTTATACTGAGTTTTAAAGGTTGCTATTTCTATTTCAATCTTGAAGAACAACTCATGAGCCTGAAGGCTCATCTTTCTTTTTTTTCACCAATTATATCAGTTATTTTAGTAGAAGACATTACCTTTCCCAAATTACTTTGCAGATAAGACAGACATTTTGACCTGAACATAGAAAGAAATAAAATAAGGTGGAATAATAGATCCATTAAAAACCTCTTTTAAGTGTGAAAAGCCAGCTATTCACTATTTAGAGGTGAGGTAAGTGAGCAGAAACTATTTCCAAATGGAAAAGAATAAAAAAAGCAAAAGCTTCTCTGCCACATGTTACAGAATACTAAAATAGTTCAAAAACAAGATTAATCTTTGATAATAATTCTGAATTTATTAAGTTAAAAAAAAGATGAAACAGATGGTATTCTGATACTGTAGATAGCCACCTAAAAGAAGAAAAGTCCTGAATCAGAGATCTTATAGTGCTGTTCCACAGAAAAGCAAGACTAACATTCAGGCTTGCATATAATGTAAAGAAATATAAGAAATTGAATTAATTACCTAATGCTGATAAATAGATTTTTTTCATTACCTAGCACACCTAAATTGCAAGTAAATTGTTTAACCTAGTTAAATACTAGGTATTAGTTTCCCACCATCATTCCCTAATAGTGACAAAAGTGAAAATCACGTTTCAAGTGCCCCCCCCCCAAAAAAAAAAGCTAGAGCAGGAAAAGCTGAAAAGAGACAAAAAATTTACTGATTTGAGTTCTGAGAGTTGCCATAAGATCCAGTACAAAGCTGTGATAGAAATTAAGGCTCATAAAAATACATCAAACATAGCCAAGGCAACATGATCAGACGACAGGATTATATCATAACCAAACTAAAGAGGAAGCTAAAAGAAGGTTCTGCAATGGGTTGTGTCCATTGTAAGCCTTCTCCTAGTCCTGTCCTGAGATGCATCATGCTTCATTTACTATGCCTTGCTAAGGGTAAGAAAAGGGTTTATAGCTATTTAGTGTTGGACTGTAATCTCTGTTTGGATAAATAGAGTCTTATTCTTGAAAGAGTTAATTGCAGAGTAAGTGTTTACACAGTGCAACTATTAGTATTAGAAATAGTTCCTCACAATATAACTCTACTTGCTCTGAGCTGTTGATTGCTTCCTGATAACTGGAGGCTGTGGTCTTGATAATATATAACAGAAATTCAGAGCTGTGGATGATTGTAACAAATACATGTTTAAAATTTTTTAACTGTGTGTACTCTGGAAATTTAAGATAATTTCTTTATATTCCCAATATGATTAAAAAAAAAAATCTGCCTTCTCAGACAATGTTTGACAAGGTTCAAAAAGACATTAAAGTAACAACAAGAAGAAAAATTAACACCAGCATAAAAACCTAAGAGTATAGTAATAATTCCTATGTTTAAGAATGGCTTAAAGCAGAGAGTAGTCTTTTTTCTTTCTTTTTTTCTTCTTCTTTTTTTTTTTTTTAACATATTTCTTGTTTTAAGTCTCTGGAATTATGCTTGAGCGCTTCCTTAGGGGGATTGGTGAAAATAAGGTATGAAGAGAGAAAAAAAATTAAAACCAGAGTCTGATCCACTGTCATACACATGAGAATATGTCAGTCACAAACATATGGGGGAAAGAAAAAAAGACAATGAAACAGAGTTACCACCTTATTCCAGGCATTGCACAAAGGAAGTTGAGGCAGGCTTGCATGCACAAAGCTTTATTAATAGGGTCTATAGCGATTGGCATATTTTGACCTCAGTGTCACCTTAGGAAAAAAATTGGAGAGAGGTAGAGAGAAAGAGAAAAAACTTTCTCTCCAGTATATGTATGGATACCTAGATAACTATTATCTGCTGTGTTATCCACTAAATCCTGAAGTAAACGCTGTGAGGGGGGTAGGTGAAGAGATTTTAGTATGGTGTTTTTGACCAAATGCTACAAGGCAAGGGTGAGGGGGTAGAGGAAGAAAAGAATGTTTTAAACATTAATGGCAATCACTTTAGAGGAGAAACCCGAAATAGCAGCCCTAACAATCATTCAGAGCCTGTCAGCGCAAGGTCATGAGGATTGGAGCACTTGGGATACCTGGCAAAGGCACTGCTGTAGCAGCCTCAGGATGTGTAGATGAGAGGTTGCAAGGTTACAAGTGAACAGCAGGCTACAGAATTGGAAGAGGAAAACCGTCAGTATTACAAAGGTTAAAGGATCTGAAATGCTGTGGAACACAGCGAAATTTTGTCTGGACGGAAAATTCTTTGAGAATTTTGCTCATGTTTTTGATTCTGTAGCTGCCTCACTGGATCAGTTGTTCCCAGTTATCAGTAAATCATGGGAAACTATAGTTTCACAACAGCTTTTTCAGACTTTGCAATATATGCATAACATAGTTTAATGCATCTGAAATACTGGACCAATTGTGCATTAATGCTGTTAGCCTACTCTGCATGCACAGAATGTGCATGTGGTGCATGAGAAGTTAGTGGATTTGTTCTAGGCATGTTAGAATTGCTGGGTATCTGATAGAAGTAAATGTGGACAGAAATACAGGATTCATAGCCTTTATTAAACCATATACTTTAATAGTGGTAAAATTAAAAGGTCAGTGGATAATAAAAAGTTAATAGTAGTTAGTTTCCTTTAAAATGGAGGATATTTGTAGTATCTAAAAGCATAGGTGTTAAATATTGCCTAGCAATCTATTTAGTGAATAAATACAAGTTAAATGTGGAATCTAACACTATGACTGCAGTGGAGAAACTGTCCTACTTGTGGTATCTTCAGTGTAACAGGAACTGATTTCCTGGATTTATATAAAATATTATTGTCCTAATGTTGCATAATGATCATGTGTCATAAGGGAGTGTGAGGTGTGCATAAAAGTTAAGAATTACTTCAAAGTAGCTGAAAACTTCTGTTAAGGAGAATTGTGCCTACACAAGCAAACACTGAATTGATTTGTAGTATTGGTTTGGAGGGTTTTAAAAATACTTATTTTTTGAAAATAATACTTAGCATTGCTGCTTTTTGAAGATAATGAAGTGAAGTAGCCCCTCAGCATATGCTGAAAGATGCATCAGGAAAACTTGCATTTTACTAGCTATTCATCATGTGCTGTAATTTAAGGCATTTAAATTTGCTACTTTGTACTTGTTTTTAATTTCTTTATTTCTTTCCAATTTATCCTCCTGCCCAAAATTTTACACTTCTTTTCACACTTCTTAATCTTTTTTGGTTTTCTCTCGTGTACTCAACAGTTACTTTCAGTAAACAGTTAGAAATATCCAGGAAGAAATGAGAATTTATACCTGGAAACCCTTTCCTCTTTTTTTTTTTTTTTTTTTTTTTTTTTGTTGTGATTTCTTTAAATTTTTCCGTTTTTGTGTAGATGCATTTTTTCCATTTTTATGCTTTGTTCTTACTGCTATCTGCTGAGAAAGTAGACTCTCTAGAGATGCTAACTTCCTTGAATGGAGAATTATTCCTTTTTTTCCTCATAAAATGTGTATAATCAAAACAATTAAGAATCAACAGATGATAACCAAAATGCTGAAAGCTGGTGAAATAAATATCACCATGGCACTTTCAGAAAAATCTCATTCCCATACCTGATTTACTGATCAGGCCAAATAAACACAGGGTAAACTTACTGCCAGTCACTGTCTCATAGCTCCCATGGCTCAACACTGGACATGCAGCACCTGCCGAGAGTGATAATTTGGCAGAAATTAGCTGACAATTTAAAATAAGTACACTGTTCATAGTGTAAGGAAATTAGTATCTAGTATTTAACTTTTTTCTACTGTCTTAAATAGTAATAAATTATTAGTGGATTAATAATAGTTTTCCCTAAAGTAGAATTAATTTATTTTCATTTGGTTTGAAACTCTTACTGCACATGAGGTTTTCATAGAAGGCTTTTTTCTTCCAGCTGTCTAACATATCTGATGCTGATGCTGCTGACCTGGGGCTCCCAGAGCTATCGGGCTGGTTGATCCTCATAGTATCCCGATGCCTTGCTGCCCACAGAGAGCTCCAAGCGATTCCTGGGTATGCAGTTCCCTGGAGATATGGTCTATTCTTGAAGTAAAGTAGAAAACAGTTCTCCTCAGATGATTTCTTCACAGTTTTTTTCTCCCTGTGAAAGTATCTGAGTATTTAGTCCTTCATCTCCATACAGGTAAAAAACTTATTTCTCCCTCTTGCTTCTATCACCTTTGCTATTGCTTTCTCTCAAAAACTAAATTTTTTTTATGGGAGACGAGGCCTATTTTCCACCAGGTCTAAAGCAAATGCACTGTCTAGCTTTTTCCCATGCGCAAAATGTTGATCTCTCTGCTCTTCCTTACTGTTCCTCTTGTGTTGCTAATAGACTAAGAAAATCTCTCCTTTTTATTGTCCTTAGCTTTGTTAGCCATATTCTTTGTCTCTGATGCAGATCCCAGACAATGTAGCTGAAACTTTGGTATGGTCAGGCTAACTGTAATGGAAGTATGCGTATATATAATGTTACTTCTATTTCTTGAAAGACTAGACCCTTAGCTAGGGAGTGGTTGTACATTCTCAGAAGTGTAGAAAGTTCCTGTATTAGATTATTACTATTGTTCTTTGACTATTACAATCTGATGATCGTGTATCACCGACAAAATTAAAGATTATATTTATCTGTTCAAAAAAGTGAGACTAGGAAGATAGACTAAAAAGTAAAAGGTCAAAACATTTTCTATAGATATATACTAAGTCTTGTCACCAGTAGTTCTGTTTAACAGTAACCAAATGTGATGAATGGGGACCATCATTGCACGTATTATCTTGTGCTAAGCAATCGTATTCATTTTAAGTATAAAAAAAGTATAGTCAGCATATTGCAATTGTCTTAGCACACTTCCAGACATAGTATTTTTTTATTAGAAAGTAAATGCATCCATTGATTAGAGAAAAACAAATAATCCTAAAATCAAACAATAGTTATACTGTGGACAGAATGCCAAAACCATTGTGAAGCAAAGGCAATTTAAAATGATTGTAGTTAGAAGAGAAAAAAAAATGATAGAGAAACACTTCTCTAGGCCAAGACATGTTATTGGGGTTTGTATAAGCAGACAAAGTCTGCTTCCCTTTTTACTTCTTCTGCTCCCCTATGGATCTTTAAATTTTGTTGTTAATACTTGAAATTTCATGTTTTTCTGATGCAGGACTTACTGTGGAGGCTCAGGAATACTAGCTTGAAAATATTTAATCTTTCTGAGCAGGTTCAGTTTGTGCAGTCTGATGTAATTTATATTTATTAGACGTTTTAGAAGGAGACTGTTTCATATAATCAAACCTAGTGGGTTATTTTCATTACCAGATTACCATTTGCTGTTCAAGAACAAAAGAGAAAATGACACAGCCAAGCACAAATAAAAAGGATCATTATGTTCTTGTAGTATGTAAATAATAGAAAATGCAATAGTAATATATAAATAATTATGATATTAACAAGACATTCTCAAGTTGCATAGAGTTCCAGACACAAAGACCTGATGTTTCATAATATACAATATTGTTTGAAATATATTCCTGTGGTGAGATCATTAATTTAACATGTTTATTCTTTTATGAATTATGAAGTTTGATGGATTTTTCCAGAGTGACATAGTTTGCTTAAGAATTTTAATCATTATTCATTTTTATTAAAAACTATAGAGTGATTATTACCATACTTAAGTATCTTGGTTCAAACTCCGTTCAGTACTAAAATGGAGATGAGAAGTTAGTATAACTTATGTTAATTTCTGATAAAACCGGTTTTCACAAGAAAAGCCACATTTGCCAAGGTTCTGTCTCTATGAAACTTTCAGTATATCAAGGTCATATAATAGTGGAGAAGAACCATCATTTGGATTTTGAGATACCCCTATCCTAACAGATTTAATGGTGAATTCTTGTTAGAGATCTCCCATTTTCTCCCATTTATTTTAAGTCTGTTAAGCTAGGTACCCCCATCTAAGAATCCAGGGTGTATTCTTTGGCCATGTGTCCCTATAACATTGCCTGACTTGCAGAATGAGATCTGCATCCCTGCATTAGGTTATGTAAAGGGGGAGTGTTAGGGSTTTTAAAGAGAAGACAAATATTTTCACAGTTTATGTGCTGAGCCACTTGAATTGAGTCACCAGCATCCTTTAAAATATAATAATATCCTGACATATAACTTAGGACTTCAGTGTATCTCTGAGACATGATCCCCAGTTGATGCCTCCTAATGTCTGAATCTTGGCTTTGCCTCTTGACTAGTGGGTCTAATTTTGCTCCAACTATGCTGCCTAGGCCTTCATTTACAGTAGAGTCCTAGTGGCTTTTTGGCTTTTCTCTGAACCACCAGGTATGATTTTTTGTCCCCTCTTTTGATTTGCTGCCCATCTAGTCCCTGAACTCCTTCTCAGTTCAGACAGAGTCTCCTGACTATGCTTCTTGCCATGTTTTTCTCTCTTAATTAGCTATAGTTTATCGTTGCAGCTCTGTGCTGCAAAATCGTACTCCAAACCRCTGCTCATACTTTGGTTGTGTCTCCCAGTCACATATGTTATACTTTAGCTCATACAGCAGTTTTGGTGATTCTAAAAGTTCTACTCATCCTTTTAACAGATGCGACTTTACCCATTCAATGCCATGTGATGGAATTTTTCCATGTTCTTGAGGTTCATTTCCTTTTTAAATATTGAAAAGTTTACCAAAACCCCTAGGTTGAAAAAACATTGCATAGTCTTTGCAAGAGGATGCTCAAGGGTTAGAAAATCAAAAAGTTAATAATTAGGAAGTACTATGGTTAATGTCGTCTGGGCACATTAATATGACCCCTTTATATGCACCTGTTCTGTTGAAAGTTTTAATTACGTATAACAGTATTTATACCACAGTTTTCCTGATCCATTCAGCTTACCCAGTGTACCTCTCTGGGAATAAATTATGGTTGTATAAAGGAGACTGCTATCTGCAGGACACCTGCTTTATTTGTTACAAATATTGGCGGCATTAAGTGAACAATGAAGGGGACTGCAATGAGAAGAAGGATGGAGTCATGGAGAAGGCAAGTGAGCAATAGCTGGAGAAGTGACACAGGTGGTCAGTGATGGTGTATCTTCATTTTCTGAGTGACTGACTTTATTCGCTACGGTCTGATTTGCAGAACAACTGAGCACTTATAGCTGTGCTATAAGCTAGTTAGAGTTCTACTTTGAATATATAAAGCATAATATATTGTTATGTTCTCTAAAAATCATGTCCACATTGTGTGAAATTGGGCGCATAAAGTTAGTGACTTCTTTTCACCTTATTATCTCTGTGTCTTGGTTTTCAACATGTGCTTTATTAATAATATTAAGACATAAAGAGTAATGATACCCCTTGTTATATCATGGTGCTATAGGAGTCAGTCTGCATTTGGGAAACTGTCTATTCTATTACTATTGATGATACTAGTTTAAGATTTCTTTGTCACTGATACCAAAACGAAAAGTACTGTGATACAAACAAATAGTAATAGGAGTATACTAAGGGCAGTCTTCTCATTATCGTCTCATGATATCTTTATAATGAGATATCATTATCTCATTTTCTAATCCAAATGATATAACTTATCCTACCCTTATCTTGCATTTGAGGCACTTCTCCCTTCTGAAGATCCCAGGAAATTTTGTTCCTTCCTCTCTCTTCTCTCCTGCCTCCAACCATTTGGGTATGTGGCCTTTCACAAATGTGTCCGTTTTGCTATACTTAGGCACGTCACTGAGTGGAGGCTCATGATTTTCTTTTAACTGTGCTTTTGACCCACTGCCAGAAATGAATGGCTGTAAGTAGTGGCAAAAAAGCAAGAGGAAAGTGTGAAACTATGAAGAAAGCCCCAAATAATTGTTTCTATAYTGTCAGAAAGAACATTAGAGTAGTGATAGATATACAGTGATAGTAGAGGTGCTTAATCAGTATATTAAAATTTGATGTCACCATGCCATAATGTTGGTACATTATGCATCAGTAAATATTCTTGCAGTGAGTATCTCTCAGAAGTTGGTGAACAATAACTATGTATTCAGAGAAGGTTTAGAATGTACTGCAGAAACACACTGATAGAGGAAACAAAATATAAACTAGGTTGTTATGGTAATCACCATGTATTCCACACAGTAGGAAAATATTTAATTCTAATATAAATCTAATGTAATATAGAAAACCATGTTTTAATGCATGTGCATAATACACTAGAAGTTGTCCTGATATATTCTTTTTTAGATTATTTGGTTTTACAAACTTAATAGCAACCTTCAGTAAAGTTTTTCCTGTGTTTAATAAATAAAGGTGTGCAAGATTCTCATTAGGATTTATGACTGMATACGGCTTAATCTGCTGTTGAAAGGATGTCAGCTTTTAGTAAAAGACAAATGCTAAGAAAATTTTGTCTGCTGGGTTAACATCGACTTAATAGTCGGAATAAAGTGAATGAATATTCATCTGATTTTTATGTACTTGAAACATGATAACAATGAAAACTAATGAGTCATATGTAACAACAGGAAGAATAAGGATACAACGGAAAATGATAAGTTTTAAATTGAAAAAGTGCCATTGTAGCAATTTTATTCAAGCAGATATTCTTTTGTATACATTCAATGTAGAATGTGATTTTATTTTTTCTTGGAGCTATTTTACTAAGTAATGTGGCTGAGATTAAAATCACAATGATATTGGTATAGAAAGCTGGAAGCAGTCTACCGATTTTTAAACTTAACAATTTCTTTACTCTGCATTCTCCCGCCTATCCAATAATATCTGTACTTTCTTTCATCCATATCCTGTTTCCCAGGGACAAAAAAAATCTCTTTCAAACATAAGCTCAGCTATGGTCCTCAAGGAATATCAGCAAATTTTGTAACAAGGGAAAACAATATATCAAAAATATATCAAAATAAATGAAACAGACGTATAACATGCAATTAATACCAGATTTATTGTCATGGTATTGTTCCCATAAAATGTACTACAATACTGACTGATCCTTTAGTATTATGGGGATAAGTGAGAAGATCCAGAGAGATATCTCTTGGTAAAGCAGCTGAACAAAAGAGGCTTCTATATAATGGTTTATTTAAGGCTTTAGAATTCTCACTCTGTTTGATTGCAGAGATGAGATAAAAAGTGTAGAGATACGTCAGTAGATGTATTGCACTGGAAAAAGAAAATATGCTGTCTCCTCAACTTAATGCTAATTTAGTGTCAGGTTTTTATGGTGCAGAGCAAGATCGAAGGGTTGCTTATGACTATTTTAATCCACTTTCACTGTCCATTTGCATGTATTTAGGAGGTACATTGAGACACTTATATCAAGTAACATTTGGTAGCCAGTAAGTACTGAAGATGTCTCTGAAAACATTGCTTTTCTCAAACTCWGTGCACTGGGATGAATTCACGAACAATGTTTTTTTAAACATGCCAGTTCCTATTCTTTTCAATTTAATTTCATGCAAGTGAGCCTTTCATAACAAAACCCCATGTTCAACTTGTCAATGCATCACTATTCTCTCCCACAATTTTCACTTTATCTCTTCCAGCTATATTGGTCCCATCCTAGTTCTGTTTTTGAAGTTGCTTATCCACTGTATCCTTTATTTATGTAAACTAATTGTGTAAGTCTTACATATTTCAGCAAAACCTTTATTCCGTGGTTTTCCCATTTTAATTTATAATTTTTACATTAATAACATTATTGAGTGGGCTCTTGAGCAGTTACTCACTGTCATGCCTGCATCAAAATTAGCAAAATTACMTTGATTCATTAAAAAAAAAAAAAGAGAGAGAGAGATCTGAACTATGACCGTGTACTTAAATCGTGTTGTCTAGGAAATAAGAATGACCTTCTCAGGAGGGGAAAATGTCTTGAGGATTTCAGATTTCAGTAATTCATCAGTGTCTGCTTCTCTTAAAAGAGACTAATTTTAATCTCTTCAGCATACATTGATAGAAAGTAAACTTATAAGTTTGCATCAGATACAAACCAGGAAGATTTAATGATTTGTAGCTCATCTGGTAGTGGTTTTTTTATGTTCAATTGACAGAACTAAATATATTCGGCGAAGAGATGCAAAATATTTTCGTTATCTCCATTTGTAAAGCATTTCTAGCCACAGAGACTAGTGATACTTGGCATTTTTTCTGTTTAGTAAAGTTGTTATATTCCTTAAAGCATGTCTTTGAAGAGGTCTTCAGCATGCCTGGTATCTTGCGAGGCATCCATGTAGCCAGGGAGCTTGGAAGCCTTGATTGGGCTTCAGGGAAGTGGGCAGATGATGGAGCACAGTAAGTCTGTGTGTCATTCACAAAACTCTATGTAAATACAAAAATTTATTACTATTAAAATTTCCAGGAACAGACATTGTTCCCCAAGTATTTCCCCTTTAGCTGAGGAAAAAATTTGAGTTGATCCAAATTAAAGGTGCTGTGATCATGAACAATAATCATCATGTCACTTCCCTAACTGTTCTTCAGCATGCTGTCAGGTGGATACCTCTGTTTAATGTTGTGTTAATCTTTCCTTTGACCTGAATTAGTCTAGTATTAGTGGATATTTTGACAGTAACTTAAATCATGTTATAGTACTCAGCCTTGCTCTGAATTTAGCCATTTATGCTATTGCATATACATATTGCATTATGTGCTGCAATAAAACTTGTGCTGTCGCAGATGGATAGAAAACCTACTTAATCTCTTAGAGAAGGCTTTAGTCTAAGTATACTAATTGCAGTGAAGCAGCAGAATGGTCAAGTGAAATGCCTGACTAACACTTAGCCTCAAGGAACATAGTTAATTACCAGCTTTTTTTTGTGTCCCACTCTGTGTGTTATCTCAACTTCAAGTTAAGTATCAGACTTTACAGAGAAAAGCCCAGAATAAAGAGCAAGAATTGTATTGGTAAGATGACCAGTCTAACTTTTGACTTAATACAATTCTCAAGGAAGTCATCACACTGAAAGAAGGCTTTGTTGCTATGTTGTTAGCAGTATTGGCTGA
Source organism: Rhea americana (assembly GCF_003343005.1). Taxonomy (NCBI): domain Eukaryota; kingdom Metazoa; phylum Chordata; class Aves; order Rheiformes; family Rheidae; genus Rhea; species Rhea americana. Next base: position 7,768,258 of record NW_028186978.1, read on the forward strand.
AGTGGAAAAAGTGCCAGGACAAAAGTAGGGGCAAAAGTGCCAGGTCAAAAATACTAACAAATGAAAYAATAATGCAGATTTAGAATAATCAATGAACATTTAAGAAGCTGAAAATTTCAGAATATTTTTCCTCTGTTGGAAACAAATGGTTAAATATATAATGTTTGAAATTTCACACATTTTTTAATTAAAGGTTAATGCAAAGGAGAAAAACGGCAAATATCCTGTAGCCATAGTACTGTGAATTTAGGTGAGTAATTACTGGAAGTAATTCATGCTGAAATTAGTTAACTACAGTGAGATTTCTAGGAATGTAGAGATGATACTTGAGCTGGATCCCAGATATGCAAGACTTTACATTTCTCTCTTTACTTCTGTTTGTGCGCATATGAGTCTGATGTACAACAGTTATAGATTAAATTTGGTGTAGTTACATTCTGTGAAGGTGGACTTGTTTCCATATCCCAATTTGTGCTTCATACTGTGTCATAACAACATTTTCAGAGAAAAGCTAAGTATGGAATACCCCTTTGCTGTTGCTCGTACTTCCGAAGGAAACCGCATACTGTTTTCTCTGCCCGAAATAGGAAAGGTGGGGATGGGAGGAATTGGAAGAATGGAAAATGGACTTACTAGCGCTTCCCTTTTTCCAATTACCTTGAAACAGAGAAATGGAACAAAATATGAGGCATGCATTTCATCATGGAGGGAACTCTGCTAGGTCTCAACTTGGGAAGCCACATCTCGCAGTTTGCGCACAGAAATCCTTTACATATATATGATGTCTACATCCTGCAGGAAAGAGATCAGCTCTTCACATAGCTCTGTAAAGGTACTGATTAAGATGAAGAACAGAAAGTTACCTGCTGTCTTCATTTGACCATTATAGAACTTCCTCTGAGGAGCAGGGAGAGAGAAGCTCTAGAAAATCTACTCTAGTTCTCCAAATGGAATTGCTACAGACATTGTCTTTTGCTTACTTGGAGGGAATATTTCCTGTCCTGCCACAGAATGGTTGCAGTTGGAAAGGAGAGTTAGAAAGTACCTGGTCCAGTCTTCTCAAGCAGGGTCACCTGGAGCAGGTTTCCCAAGACTGTCCAGATGGCTTTCGAATATCTCTAAGAATGGAGACTCTGCAGCATCTTTAGGCAACCTGTTCCAGGGCACAGTCATCCTCACAGTAAAAAAATTTTTTCTTACATTCAAACAGAGCTTCCTGTGTTTCAGTTTGTGCCCATTGCCTCTTGTCCTGCCACTGGGCACCACTGACAGGTGCTTCTTGCCACAGCACCAAATAATTTATGTGGTGTGAACAGTGGATTAAGAGGTTAGAGTGAATGGGAGGTCTAAATATGTCTGAAGAGGCACTGTAAGATCAGCTTTGATCTGATATTATCTGAAACAGGTTCATTATTTCCATGACATACATTCTTATTTTTTAATATATTATCTTTGTAGCTAGTTTTAGCCCAGTATATACCTTTTGATTCTTGCCTAAACAATTTCTCCATCTCGATTACTTTCATTCCAGGTTTCTTTTCCACTATGTTTTTGTTACCTGTAAGTATCTGTGGAACCAAGGTCTTCTCATCAGGCTCCTGTGTATGTATATAAATACACATATTTGTATGTATATATCATAAATATATGCACATAGAATAAATATTTAAACATGCAAACATGCATTGTAAACATGTAAACATGCATTTTTCTGTTCATTAATGTGCAGACTTTATTGAGTACTTATAATTCGCTAGGCAAAAGTATAACCTAACTGCCTATTTTAATCAATACAATTGCCTTATCTTTTGCAGTCTGTTTTTCTACGCATATTCCTTTTTTGCTTCACTGTACCAGCAGCCATCTGATTTTCCTTTTTCTTTGTACCTGCCCAGAGGTATATACTACTCCAAACCTTTTGTCTTCTCCAAACTTTTTCCTCTTTTATTTTTCCCACTTCTTCGTTTAAAGCTCTTCCTCTGTCAAACTACCTCACTGTCAGGTGCATTTCTTAGCTAGTCATATAGATTAATTCCTTCCTTAAGACTATTTTTTTGATAGTAATGAATTTCAAATGTCATACAGATATCATATGATAAGATTTACTTCAGTTAAAGCTTAGCAACAAATACTGTTTCCCTTTAAAAATACTGTAGACAAGTTTTATAATTCTGAACCTTCAGTTCAGTTAGGCACTTCAAATTGATTGTTGTTGAACAAAAAGATAAAGAAAATATATACACTAATGATTCCTAGTTCAGTGTATTGGCATGAAAAGGATTGTTTCAGGGTGACCTCTGATTTTTCACACACAATTAGCTGGCAAACAGAAAAATATAAGGAAAAAACTTGCAGGAATTCTAATTTGCAAGACCATTATTTTTCTTTCTGCAGCTGCAAGATCATTATTATTTGCAAAGCAATGGATATCAGGAAACAGGTTGCTACTTCTTGATCATAAACGTTTTTAAATGTGTTATTTGATTTATTTCTCTCTTCAACATCTTTAGTCCAAAACAGTTACTTGTATTGCTCTACTATAAAGAAATATTTTTTTCCTTAGCAAATCTCTAGCTAATAAGCAGAGAAACCCAGATGTAACTAAGTAATTATACTGAATAATGCAAGGAATTTTTATTCTAATGGTAGCTCATTCATAAGAAAGGCTCGCTTCAGGCAATTATACACCTCAGACTAATAGAAAGAAGTTTTTGTCAGATACTTGCTTACATGTTTAAACATCATCTTTTATCTTAAACTCCATCCTTAATTGTGCAGCCATTCTGGAATCTAAGAAATATAACCTTAACTTATTACCCTATTAACTTTTATAGAGCTATAGGCATTAACACTGAGGATTTTCTCCTATATGCTTTTATCTCACAAAGTGCACTTAAAGCTACAATAACCAGGCAACTGAGATTTGTTCCATCATGGAAGCATTAGTAATTACACACCCCTATCAATAGGATACACTGTTTTACATTATTTTTAGATCTCCTTAGCTTATTTTGTTATTAAATGAACCCTCAACAGGGGTCAAAGGAAATTTTCTTCTATCTCTGTGTGTCTGGAGTCACTAACTTTAAACTTCTTAATTTTTTGAGTGTATAATCATATTGCCTTAACATAGCAGAAGTAGTTTTGTCTGAAAGAACATTAACTTTTCATGTCTATGGGCTATCTGTTACTTAATACATGAAAATGCAGCGAGCATCCAGTGGTTCTGACTGATGGTATTATGGAAGCCTGAAAGGTTACTCCTCTGTTGTGTATGTAATATATTTCAACTTAACATCAGTCTGAAAATGTGGGGGAAACAAACACGTTAAAAGTTCAGCTATTTATTCGTATTTAATTTGACTCAGAAGTTATATGTGAAGCCATAATAAGGCAGGAAGATTAAAAAATATTGAGTAACAACTTGTTAAAGGTATTAACATGAGTTTTACAATAAAATAATGATAAATAATAAGAAGGATTTCAAAAATATCGTGAAAAGAGTACGTTATAGTGAGATGATGATGGAAAGAGAGATGATTGCAGGTGGTTTGCATGTCAAAGGAGAACTCAGAAAAGACAAGATGATAGCAGAAAAATAAATCTAATTATTTATGCTGACATAGACTTTGGAGGATCTAAGGAAGATTCCCACACCAAAACCTTTATAGGAAATAAGTCTGAAGAAGGAATAGGAGAAAGACTTTTGAAATAGCTTGATAAAATACATAATAATAAGCTTCTAGAATTCAGATATGAAACTCCTAAACTGTTGTGTGTAACTGGTTTTCTGAATCAACTTTAGTACCAGAAACAAAACAACTGACAAGTATCCTAAGAAAAGAAAAAGAAGAGTACATTTAAGGAAGTCACAGATCAGTATGTCATGCCTCACAGATCCTGATGATACAGATATCCAGATAACTTTAAAGTGAGGTGCTTCTTTGAAGGACTTCAGTAAATTTCTTTAAAGGGCTATAGGATAAGAGAGAAAGAAGGTACCTTTACAGACTAGTAACTTAATGAAATGTACTAAATGAAAGGTAGCAACAAGGACTGGTTTTCAGAGTGGTTGATGGTCAACAGTAGTACCTCTGAAGCATCGGTTAGTGAATTAGTATTGCGCTAGATATTCAGAAGCTATCTATAAGGGATGTGAATAGTGAGCTTTAATAACAATGTAAAGTACTTTGGGAAGTACAAAAGCAAAGCAAGCACAAAAGAGTTACAGCAGGATCCCATATCTGAGTAATTTCTCAGTAAAATGGCAGATGAAATTCAATATTATAAAGTAATGCACAAAAAGAGAAATAATTCTTGCTATATGTGTACAGCAACTAGCATAGAATTAGGTATTTCTTCTCAGGAAAAAGATCATGAAATCATTGCAGATAGATGATTGAAAACATCACCTCAATTTCCTGGTGCAGTGAGAGACAAAGAGAATGTATGAAATTGGCAGGGAAGTAATAGTGAAGGAATCAGAAGACATATTTTTGTCCTTACATAAATCCAGAATGAACTAGAATACTCTAGAAATGGATTAGAGAGAAAGGGATTAGAAATGGATTAGAGAGAGCGAAAGGGTTTATTTTAATTTTTTCTAATTAATTTACTTTTCTGGAGAAAGAGCTCTTTTAGATACCCAGTGCCTATCACACTAAGTCAATAACAACCTTGTGAAATCATAGAACCAAAACCAAAAGTGTCCTGCCTATTTGATGTGTAATAATTGTACTTGAACTGTTTTCATAATCATCCAATCTACTGATTTCAATATACAGTACTCTTAGCGTTTTTAAGGTCCCAGTCGGATTAAGCTAATAAGAAGCATACATTTTCCCTTCACTTCCGTCCAGTTTATTTGTTTTCAGTACTACCATACTGTCTTCTTATGCTCTGTTTATTTTTCTGAATCTTTTGTTGTTGTTGTTTTGGTGGGGTAGGGGAAGAAGACAGGGAAAGAAGAGTGTTCATTCACCATATTTTTAATCTTTCCGTAGATAGGAGATCTCACATAAAACTTTTTAAAGTTTTTTTTTGCAGGAAATGACAGAGAGGTGGCAGGTTCCCAAGCACTCTCAGCTTAAGTCATGCTGTTTTGATGCATAACCTAAGGCAAGAAAGTGCATTTTGGATTCTTTTACAAGTTGGCAGTAATTTCATGTATGTTATGGAATTATATCATTTATCATGAGTAGATAACAGTTGACATCTGTAGTTCTTGTGCTGTCTTGCACCACATAATACATATGCTGCGGGGTATTGCTCTGTGTAACAAACATCTTTTCAGTTGCACACTCAATTTTGAGATTTAACATAAAGGGTCTTGCATATTTCTTTCCTTTTGAGAAGAGAGGAGGAGAAAAATGTGCAAGTGATAAACTTCTCAGACTTAAATATAATTTTTCAGTAAGTTATTGCCACATGTAAAACTATCCTCAGTCTTTTCCAGTTTTGGACTACCACTGTCATCAGTGGTCCAGTTATTGTCTGGCTTATAAATCCTTAGCTGTGCATGAAATATCACACTGTTTCATGCCCAATCTGAAAGGCAATCTTCAAAAATCAGAATTTGTTTCAATTCAAAATTAATCAAATTCCCCAAATATGCAAATCCACCCAATTTACACTGATACATTTTTGCCTACCTCAAGAATGGTAAACCATTTCAACAGCTGACAATCTGCATGTGTTTCTGTGGCTCTCCCTCTGTGTCTGTTGCTTGTTTAGTTTATGGATATTTTAGAAGAAGGCATATTCTTTAGGATATGTCTAAACCACATCAGATACTGAGATTCTATCATAGGTCTTGTGACACTACTTCACTATTATTTCATCTGAAGTGTGTATCTAAAGCTCACAGATATGAGGCATAGGGTAGCTTTTAGATAAACAGCTAAACAGACCAACTGTATATAGTGGGAGATCTATTATCTCTTTAGGAAGTCTAAAGAATCTAAGAATCACTGCAAAGGCAGAATTATATGAAGCCTGCAAGGAGCTAATATTGTATCCATACAGATTCCAAAGTGATTGTAAGAACATACTGTTTTGGTCAGAACATGTGGTTTAATATATCAGTGCCTCCAAGCCAAGGATTCATGCTGTCAGCAAGAAACACACCATATGTGATGTTCAATTGCTCAAGCTATTATCTCATTGAGCCTATCTGGTTATTGCAGAATGTAGAAAATAGCCTGAATCAACTAAAACCAAAAATCTTAAAGATCTAAAAAATGTGAGGAATACTCTTTTGTCAGCTGCCCTATAACTAGTCTCTTCATTCTTCGGATAATAAACTTCTCCATACCTTTTATCAAAAGATAGATATTTAAATAAAATCTAAATACTTGGATTATATAGTAGCAAAAAAAAAAAAAAAAAATTAAAAAAAAAACAAAAAACTGGAATAAAAAAGAAAAAAAAAAAAAAAAAAGTTCAAAAGTTAAAGCATATCTTGAGTCATGAAGTCAGCAGCAATAGCGTCCTATTGGCCATTGTCACAGAATGACATATGAAGATTCAGAGCTTCAATTTTGTTTCTTGGCATAGTATCCTAGAAATCATTTTAAAGTAAACAGAAGAGATGCAATTATTGTTGTCAAAGGAAAGAGAAGAATTAGTTAATGTTTAATTATTTTCACATCTCAAGACAGAAAACTTATTTAGGTTTATTTATCTCAAAAAGCTATTGGCTTATTTTTTCGTATTTCCATAATTCTTGTGGAAATTGTGAATGGAAAGGTAGAGAAGAAGAGAAGAAGTATTATCTGTTCAGGTTTTAATGTTAGATGAGGGTGTAAGAACAGAAGATTGTTTGCTAGAGGTCAGACTGGACATGAGTTAAGCAGTTAGCTTTCAAGTGTGAAGGTGTTGAAAATGTAGTTCTCTATCCTTTATTTGGCCTTTATGATCAATTGTCATTCATACTGTCGTTAAGCTGAGAATTCATTTACTCTGGTATATTCTGAAGGGTTAGAGGGAGGAGAACTGCAAATAAAACAGCCTTTTTAAAAATATAGTTCTAATATCATTTTTACAGACAAAATAATTTTAGAGATGTGTTTCAAAAGCTTCCAATCTGAGGCTAAATCCTTGATGAATGTCATGGGAATCACCCCATATCTTGTTTTGACGCTGTATGCCAAGGATGTTTCTAAATGTCATCAAGCAAGAAATTCTTCAAATGAAGAAAGGATACAAAAAAGTGCTAATTTGCAAGTGTAACGGGAAAAGCAGTACTGAAGTATGAAAAGGAGATAACCAAAGCTAGGAACTGCAGTGTGATCTGAAGTCTGTGAGTAGGTTAATAAAATGACTTAATTGCTTAATAAAAATCTCAAGTACGGGAAAAGACTATGTGAGCTGATAATACGTTAGGAAGCAGTGGGTAGCAGAATAAGATGTTTTATCTCCATTTTAATTGTTTTAATCTTTGCATGCACACTCATATAAAAGCTGTTAACTGAGCTGGGATTTCTGGAATTTAAACCATACATATTTTTTATCAAACCCTTTAACAGCTTATGTGTCCCGAGAGCTTGGTAAAAGCTAGGCAACCCCAGCAAACTTTCTTGTCAGATCATCAAGCCTGAGGCAAGCCCATACAACTATACTGTTTCACCAACTTAAAAACAAGCAAGCAAGCAAGCAAGCAAATAAATAAATAACAGAAACACTTTGAAACCTATTCCATTTTCTTCCACATTCATTTTTGACCTAATGGAGTTCAGAAGAAAATGTCTTTCTGGAGGGCATATAGCAAAGTGCTTTTGCAGTGGAAAAGACCTCTCATGCTCCTTTACTTCCGTTTTGTAAAATAGTTAATGTATTGTTGTGCTAGTGTTTTGTTTATTTCTCGACTCTAAGGTAACATACTGAGTATGCATTCCCTTTACTCTATTTTTTTACTGTTTGTAAAAGGCCAACTGTTGTAAGTAACTATTACAGATGTTACTCAAATTGTATTGAGCATTGCTAATAAAAAAACATTGAATGACACCAGTTTTGACATTTATGGCACACCGCATTGAACAAAAGGTGATTTTAGTCCACTAATCCTAGTGTCTAAATGTTACGCTTCCAGATTTATAGAATGACCTTCCTGTAGTCGTTTGCTTTGTTTTCATTATGTGATAAGCAATGAGGGTTTTACTCAGGTTTATTCTTCACTGTTATTCTTGAGCTTTGTTTAACTCCCACCCTGAATCAGAAAACATTGTTTTTGCTAGTTTCCATATGTCATTTCTTTGAGATAGTTTTAATCTGTGTAATGCTGGATGTAAACATGCTCCTGAAAAGTTCATTAAGTTGTGCATAGTGGACTGAACTTTTGCTACACATTGATTATCTGCTTATTATTTAGATTTGCTTTTAATTTGCTTAGCGTTATTGAAAAAGTTCTCGAGATTTAATATATTCCAAATCCCTTAAGAGCTCCGAATGTGTTGACAATCAGATGAAAATGTTCGCTACCTAGTGCTGCTCTTAAAATTTTCAAGAATGCAGCAGTCTTGTGAGATCATGTCTGCAGAAATATTTCTTAGAACTGCTTCTCATCTTTTCAGTGCTCCAAAAGCTAGGAATGGAGCTGACATAAATTTCAGTTTTCTTTGCAAACTGTTACGGATTTTATTTTAACTTTTTGTCTGAATAATATTTTTTCTTTGAGACAATTTTGCTAGATTTGTTTAACAATTGGAATATTAATGGAAAATTTGTAAGTAAGTCTAGTTTATATTCCAAAGCTCTTCTCTTTTTCTATTAAGAGTAACATTTCATAATCCTAAAAAATACACAAGTGTGAAATAGGCCTAAATTAGTAGGGGATTTACTATACAAAGAGTTTACCATTAGAAAGTGAAGAAGAGTTTATGTTAAAAAGTGAATTCTTTAAACATGCTGAACTGAAAGAAAGGGACAGCTTTGGGGCACACAACTGTTTATTCCACTGTGTGTAAGCAGGAAGCTGAGCAGGGCAAGTAACAAAAGGCCAGGCCAGAGATACGCCATTTCAGGACGTGAAGCAAAGGATAACTTTTGCCACTTAATTCTTACTTTGCCTTTTAGATCCTTAAGAGCTCTTTGCTTTGTCTCACTGACCAAAGTTTAGTGGGAGCAAGAAGTAGATGTTACCATTCGCCAGGTGTTAATATAGTCACACATTTATATTCATGTCCRGAAACCCAGTAGAGTTTTGTTTCATTGTAATCCTTTTCAGAGCTCAGTTTAGAGTAGGAGACTAGAAAGTCTCTTTATTGCTATCTAAACTAATGCCTCTGATTCAATAAGAATCTCTTTCGTTACTTGAAAATTAATAGAGGTTTTCTCTTCCAGCTTTATGCTCACACATTCAATACTGCATTAGCAATATTCTACTTTTCTAAATCAGAATAACCTTATTTAACAACAATTTATATCTTCTAGTCTCAATACTTAATTCTGTATCACAGAATCAATATTAAACAATACTCTAGGAAAATGCAGAGTTCACATTTTTGAATGAAGTGTAATGGGAAATGTAAATTTTTAGCATTAATGTCTTATAGATACAGAAAGGCAACTGTGAGTTGCATTCTACGTTGCTTAAAGGCTCTTGTGAGGTCTTGCATTTTGGCTAACAACATCATGGAATAAACAGCAACAACAAAAAGCATTGCTTAAAGCTGTGTTCTCTCCAGCAGAGTCGTTCCCACTAAAAAAAAAAAAAAAAAAAAAAAAAAAATCTGTGTTTTTATAAACACTTCAGCATTCTGTCTCTTGCTGTCTAAAGTCTTTGTCAGCTTGCTTGTTGTATTTTCAAGTTCTGTGTCTACATTTCATTCTTTCATGTTTGCCTAGCAGGCGTATGCACATACCTCCACCTCTCTGGCTTGCGACCAGTGTATGAAAGCAGTTGTGGTGAACTTTGGGGATAACTGGTGGAAATAGTTGTGATAAACAGGACTTCTTGTGGATTTTATGCAGTCCCAAATATCATCATCTTTGTTCATATTAAGGCTTTAACAGAAAAGAGAGCTGTGCATTTCATGAAATATTCTCTTGATTATTCAGTATTTGTGGGATGTGATAAATCACTGAGGATATGTACAAAGTATATATGTTCTCATTTTAATCAGGCGGCAGACTACAATTGTTGTCATTATTTTGTAATTGAAAAAATTAGGTACAAGAATACAGAATTTCAGAAATATTTTTCCATATAGGAAAGGAAAAATTGCATATTCCTATGTACCTGGAGTGATGCATATAATTACACTGTGAAGATCAGTTTAGTGAATTCGGCAACTGCGACTATATATTCACAGATTATGTTAGATTTGTTGTTTGTTGTTTATTATATGCTCAATGTTACTTAGAAATATTTTGGCTATTTGGTAATATTTTGTTTAACTTAAAAAGCTTAGCCATATTCAGAAAAATGATGTCTGAAGCTATTGGTAAATCAGAAAAATGTCAGCATATAACTCATGATCTTGGCATTACACTTAGTTCTGCTTATCCCGTAACCAATACCATTCTTAGCAGTGAGTTCAGCAGACCTGGTGTTTGTGAGCCTTCCTACTGTTTGCACTGGAAAACTGCAGTAGATAGTTTTTCTCATCAAATTATCTAGGTTCTAGTCCTTGCTAAATACTAGTGCCAGTAGCATCAGGATTAGTATAATCGGTACATCAGGACTACAGAAATGGTAAAAAGTAAAACAAAATATGTCATTCTGATCAAATGTGAATTAATAACTTGCATACAGGTCTGTACATTAGTTGCTATTTTTCAAGAAAAGAAAGGTTGGTCTGGATATGGTTTATGGTTATTTAGATAGCGTTCTCAATGCCTTAGACTGGGAATTTCATGTGGGCATTTCTGAGATGAAACAAGCTACTTGGTAACTTAAAATCGGTGAGAATCAAAGGGTTGGAGGAATACAGTGGGCTGGATGGGCATAGACTTTAGAGCTCCTACAAGGTATATTATTTTACAGAGGTGCATAGAGATTGTTTGATGGGAATGGACTGAATAAACCAACTGGAATTTTATTTAGTTTTGGGGGGATGTTTTTGTAATCTTACTGTATAAAATTTGCCACAGATATTCACAGAACCTTCGATTTAGCATTTTATCCAGTGGTTAACTGTTCAAATAATACAGTATTCTAATGTTTTCCCATGCAGTGCCAATGTTGGATGTGAATCCCATTTTGGAACAGAATGCAAATCTATCCATAGGCCCAGTGTTAACAATGTGACTGAATATCATATTATCATACATCAACGTTTTTTCCCATCTATCTTTTTTGAGATTGATTCAGAATTTAATATTCTTCTCCTCAGGAAAGAGATCAGAAAAAAGGACTCTTAATCACAGCATTTTAAATTCTCTTTTGTGCTCATTAAAAGACAAATAAAAAGACTAAACAAAAGTGATCTGTTTTTAAGCAATGAGATTCTTAAAAATTCCTCCCTTTTCATTTAGTTTACTATCAGGATAAGGAAATTTGTTTGAGGGGGGCTCCTAGCTTTTCTTTCCTGTTGATTTGATGTTCTTCTACTTTTCAAATTTCAGAAGAGAATTTGAAAAAAAAAAAAAAAAAAAGGGAAGAAAAAGGTATTTTGCAAGCAGAAAGTGAATAAATTCATCTTCATTATGTTTTTGTTCCTTAGGGTACAATTCCAATGCAGTTTACTTGTTTCAAAATATTCAAGAGTTCTGGTTTGTTATAGTAAAATATGTTTTGAAGCATAAGCTAGAGGATATATGACTCTTTTTTTTAATTGAAGTTGGAGTGAATTTCCAGAAAATTTCGGCATTCAAATGCAATAGTGGAAGGATATTGACAGAAGATACTATGATACTAAAAATCACAAGGCAAAGTGGTTTGCAACTATTACACTAAAGTGTCACAAGTTTTACTTTCAAGCCTTTTTTTTAATTTATTTAAGAAAATAGTTTTCTCAGCTGTTTCTCAGTTACCTGTGACTTACTACAACACCATAAGCAAACAAATAAATAAATTTGAATATTAGCTTATACCATGTAGTTTTGCRCAATGATTTAGAGCCATTCAGAACGTGGCTCCACGATACTGCTATCCCAAGAGAAACCTGAAAATTGCTATAGTAATGATATGTTTGATCATTCMAGGTAAATACTGCCTCTGAGAGAGCAGAGTTGCTTCAACTCATTTTAAAAGAACCCCTGATAGTAAGTTCTATGAAATGATGTATTCTTCTCACAGTACTGGAAAATCTTGACTTAGGTGAATACAATTCATAGTTAAATGAAGATGACTAAAATAACTGATTTATTGTGATATCTTACTGAAAATTTAGAGAAATAACCGATTATGAAAGAAGAAATTTGTAATGGTTTGTAGAAGTTTAAAAACCTCAAATTACTACCAACAAATATGGCTTGCTAATGCTCTGTATAAAAGCCGGATTTGTATCTTTACTTCATAATGACTGAATACTAATATTACAAATACCAGTATTATGCACTTTTATTAATTTAATTGAGGCTTAAGTTGATAGTTTGCTAATCTTTGCATCATCTGTTATCTATACTGCTGAATTTGCTGGCATCAATAAATGAATAAAGCCATTTAATACTATATATTTATCCTACTCCAAAACCAAAAAGTGCTTTGTAGTGGCCTCACAGTCACCTAAGAGATAAGCACATGACTGAGTTGTTCTGGTGTCTGGTCACAGATCATATTTTGACTCACTCAGTCATTGTCTACCTGGGAAAGAGTATCTCTTTGTTGTACTTCAAATGTAAATTGATTTTTTTATAACAGTAATAACTCTACAGATCCTTTTCTGWGTTACAGTTGAGTGTCTTGAGGTTGCATATATGGAACTGAAGGAGGAATTTGACCCTTCAGCTTAATTTTCCTAAGTCAGCATTTTCAGTTTGCCTATATTGTTTTAACTGAGAAGACAAATACAACTAACGCTACCTCATTGCTTTGTCAGTCTTTCTATCTTGTTTACCAAGTATTGTGAAGAATCCATTCATTTACTGTTAGCAAAGATGCTGACTCTCAGTGTTCACTGCTGCTACGCTGTATCTGTTAAAGATGCTGAACTCCTGCTGAGTGGATGCAGTCTGCGACCCAATTTTAACACTCATTARCACATAATTACCATGCAGAACTCTTATTCTGCCATGATATATATGCTAGATATCTGTTTTGGAAAAAAAAAATCATTAGAGTTTGAATATACATATTGCTTAACTGTGAATAAAAATGGACCTTCTGTTTTTCTAATAACATCAGACACACACCGATAGAAGAAAAAGATGCAACTTAGTGAGTTCAGATAAGGACTCCTCTTTCATTAAAACTTGCAGTTCATAAATAGGAAACATTTAGTTAAAATTATACAGAAGAGTTTGTATCCCTAATCCTAAAATATGAACAACTAATACAGTAATGGTACAAGTATAAAGGCAGTATCATTATGCAAACTGTTCCAGGCTGAATTTATCTGAAACTTTTTTAAGAACAAGAGTTATTGACCTCATTCCCCAATACCCCACAGACTCTTTTCTGAAGCTTCATTCCTACATTACCTTTTGAAGTTGCTGCAGAGTAGGTGAGCAGTTTGCAGCTCAACCAACAGCCTAATTAGGAAGAATAGTGTCTCTGGGGACAACAAAACCTTCTTCATACTCAGTCATCCTATCCAAATATGTATGGGGTGGGGTGATGAATCTTAAAAATGCCAATTTATTGAGTCTCTAATCACAGATACTTCATCAGCTGACAAAAGAAAAACCTCAGTAGGTGTAGCACTTCAAAATCTGGRACAATTTACATGTAATTTCAGGAATCAGCAGGGATACACAGCTGGATAAAAATAAAAAGCTTGCTGTAATTGAAAATTGCCTTGCAGCTTGTTTGTGATTAAAATGAAGTTCAGTTCCTTGAAATCTTGTTTAGCAATTAAATCTGTTTTACTTAGGCAGTGAAATATTGTCTATTGTCCTTGAATGATAAAACCAGTACAGACATGCTTTAGCATTTCATACTAATTGAACATGTGCACACACTAAAATATGGCAAAATGCATATTGAGACATTAGAAGGCTTTCAGTCGTGCTTATTGAAGAAATGCTCTCACTCACTAGAAGAAGCATTGGTCATCTGCCTTGCTTGTAAAGCATTTTGCACAAGGAAATGCTTGCACCTATTGACTTTTAAGTGGAGCAATTCTGTCCAAATGCCAGTGTGATAACTTTATCTAATAACTGATAAAGTTAGACTGAAATTTATAATTAACTTTAATAGAATTCCTGTTTGTTTTTTAACTTTTGTACCTCTTTCCTTCTGTAGAATAGATTAAATGTGAGAGCTGAATTTTGTACRACAGAACAGTCATTAGATACCAAGTATTTATTTTTTTCTTTCCCCAGAGATTGAATGGACACAGAGATTTTGGTATTTGTATTTAACAAAAAAAGCTTTTCTTGAAATAGTTTATTAGTATTTGAATAAGAAGTAATACCAAGGAACAATTGTAAATAAAGAGTGAGAGCTTAAAATTCTTAAAGCCATTTCATTCTAATGTTCTTTTTTTTTTTTTTTTTTTTTTTTTGATGTTCAAATGGTATAAATTTTCAGTCCTTTCAGAAATTCACTAAGTTTACCTAGGAGAGATAAACCTAATAACATAAGAATAAAGTAAAAAATTAAAGCAAAAACTATCGGAATATGGAAGGCAAATTTTTCTAGCATTAAAAAGGGGAAATTTGCATAATGTAATCCTCGGCAGAGAAATCACCTTTTGGAGGCGTACTATATTATTAGACATACGTGTATTCGTACTCATACCCTAATATCCATTTGAATCTCTCCCTCTTGTGCATTTCTTCAGTACATACTTCTATAATTATGACTTTATAATCTCAATAAAATATCTATTCAGGAGGCAGAAATAATATTGAAATAAGTTAAAATGAAGTATTTTGATTTGTAGCTGAATTAGTAACTACAAAGATTTTCCTATAAATCTTTTGTCTGAATGCATTTCTAGAATATATTCATCCTGCAGTGCCAGGTAATTAATATGTTATTCTAATAATTCCTGACAGCTGATGAATTAAAGAAGACCAAGCCATAAAGTACAGTTTATTGGCAAAGAGTAGATGACATGAAATACTTAGATTGCTATTGCTGTGCCAATGGAACGAGTGAAAATGTCCTGAGATGACACAGCAGAGTGTTTGTAGATTAAGAATAGCTAATTTTGACTACAAAACTCCCTGAAATTAGAAAAATTAATAACTAATTCTGTGTGGAAGGCATATTCAAAGCAGCATGATTGAAATTTAATCCAAAAGGTGATGAAAGGCACAGGTCTCCAGAGAAAAACAAGGAAGTTAAAAGAGACTAAATTAGAAAATAGAAAACCATTGAGTCCAGAAGAGCAGAGAGAGGAAAAGAAGGGGGTAGGTTTGAAAATGGTCAGAAAAGGAAGATAGGAAAAAGAGGAGAAAAATCTGAAGAAACTTAAAAAATGTGAATACACATCAAATAACTAATTTAGGAAAAAGGGTTCAATAGCTATATAACTGAATCAACCAGTGACATCATGTTTTAAAATGGAGGAGAAATAATCAGACTAGTGTTACATCTGTAATTAACTGAAACTAGAAAATACTTTGTTATTTCATGAATTATTATTACCTTTAGTTTTATTTTAGGGTATCTGTATCACACTTGCAGAAATGTCAAAGGAAGTGGAATATCAGTTACTTGGTACCATACCAATATCTAATAGGTTTGATATTCTGTTTAGATAACAAAATGTAGCTTTTATTAAATGGCAGAATATAGTCCACAATGAAAACCATTTTTTAAAAAAACTAGAATTTATGGAAAAGTCTCTGGTCTAACAAGTAACACTGAATTTACAGATTAGTATGTATTCCTAGCACTCTACCAATATACTTAATAGTTACTGTCATTTGCATTGATATTATTAACAAATTATAAATCTAGCATGTAAAATATAAAATATGCAATTTATAATTGCAAGTAGAGTTAGTTTCCTTACAATTATTTATTCTTAAACTTGAAAAAATGTTCTACGGCAATGAGCTTTTGGTACAAATAGCAAAGAAAACCAGCAGTTCTACGAACTATACAAAGCAGAAAGGTTAAAGTCTGAAAAATTTTAATCTGAATCTAGAAAATAATTCAGTCTACTGAGGGAATCTTGACTGATACTTCAGTAAAATACATAATATTTTAACCTTATCTGTATTCATCTGTCTAAAATTAAATGTTTCTTATTTTTTATCCAGTTCTCTTTTCAATATACTTTTCATAACATAGGCATATATATGGCTAGATGGAGCATCATTGCCCCAGGAAACTGCACCTTCTGTTTTTTGACTCTAGAATCTGCTGGGGTCAAAAACAGTCCCGTGGTAGCATATTTTCACAACTGCAGAGGATCTCAGCTTCATGTCATGGTTCAGATCTTCACAGTACACTTAAAATATTTTATAGTGCTGCTAGAACCTGATCAGCTATACCCAGAATATATTCTCTGTGGTATTTTATACCAGTGATCATATATTTCATTTTAAACTGTTTTTTTCTCTGCTCATGAGAGCAGTCTACCATTTCCACAGCCAGTAAAGGCATGCAGTATTATTTCTGTACTGTGAGTAATTATACATGTCTAGTTTTACATTTCAAATCCTGTATTTACAGATTTAGAAAGAGTTTTAAATACTGCATTTGTTCAGAAGATGAAGGAAAGATTGAAAAACTAACATGCATTTTTTTTTCCACCACAATGTACACAAAAGGAAGCGACAAGGCAAGGAAACAGGCAAGAAGAGGAGGGAGAATCTAGGCACTCCTTGACTGTGCAGAATTCTAACATGAAACCAAAACATGCCCTGCTGAGAGTCCCTGAGCCAAAATCAAAAGGGGAAAAAACACAAGCGTTGTAGCAGGGCTCTACTACAGATCATCTGACCAACAGGAGGTAGTGGATGAGGTTTTCTACAAAGAACTAGCAGTAGGCTCCCATTCATAGGTACTTGTTTTCACATTTTTTTTCAGCTACCTGTACTCTTCCTGCAGCATATGGTGCAACCAATCCCTTATACTATAGTATAGTGTTGGTCATAATGTAGATGCTACAGATACTGACTAGGGAAAATGTTCTTTTTAATTCTCTGCTCACAGACGGAGAAGAACTGATGGTGCATGTGACCATAGATGGCTGCTTGGGCCACAGCAAACACAAGATGACCGAGTTCAGGATCCAAAAGGCTGAGAAGCCAAGCCAGATAGTTAGGACTTCTGACTTCCGGAGAGCAGGCTTTAGCTTATTCGGGGAATTGCTATGCAGAATCTCCTGGGAAGCATCCTTGAACTAGTAGGGAGCCTAGGAGAGCTAGCTGACACTTTAAGAAAACTTATTGACAGATCAGGAATTAATCAATGTTTTTTTTCAGAAAGTTCAAGACGTTCGGCAGAGAAAAATCCATTTCAGGGAGCTTCTTGATGAACTAAAATGTAAAAAAGGAAACAAGAACAAGAAGTGGAGAGAACAGAGAAGAAAAAGCTGGCATGAAAGCATTGCCCAAGCACTTAGCAACAAAATCGGAAAGGGCAGATAATAGTGCAAATATGATTCTCTGATATCTTCATCAAACTTCTTGTCTAGGTAGAAAGGAGCTGTACTCGCCAACTCTTCCCTAATAATCTAAAATATTTTTTTTCCTGTGGTAAATTCTTTTTCTTAGCACCCGTGGACTATTCTTAAAAAGGAAACATTTGTATGTGTTATTTTTGAATAAAATCCACAAATTATAAAGAAAATTTTATAAGATTTCATATTCAGATGCTCAAACAAAACAGATTAGCTGAAACCCAGATATCTAATAGACAAAATTGTGATTTCCAAATTCAAAGTGTGATTGTCTTTTCAACTCTAAATCACTATTTTGACTTAGCTCTTTGCTGGAAAAAGTAATTGCAGAAACTTTTAATATAACACCTTGTTAATTATACATTTCTCTGAGTGTGCTGGGTTCGAAGATGCCTTATAGCATGATTAGATTTTTATACTCTGTCACAAACGATTGCCACAATACATTTCTAGATAGATTTTTGAATACAAGCAAACAAACAATGGGAGAGAACAGGGTTATGATAATAATTAGGCAAGCTAAATTAGTACTGTAAGGAATTAATGAGCCTGTCAATGATTTGCATCCTATTTAATAGTGAGCAAAACTAATCTTAAGGATAAATGATTCTAGGAACTGCATTCTCAGTTGTTGTCAGTATCTACTGAGCAAAGACGAAAATGGCTGCTGTTATATCTGAATGATTGGTTTGGCATCATTAAAGACATTATGAATTTTATCCCTGTTTCCACTGAGCTTTAGGACTTTCTCAGACACAGCAGATTTGGAGTGCTGGTTTTGAGCTAAAACTAATGCCATAGGGGCATTATTTCTTAGGGAACTAATTTCTTAGAAAAGCCGGTTGAAAAAGTATAAGTTTTTGAAAACTGAGATTTTTGTGACAGATTTAGAAAAAATTATACTAAGAAAATGTTCTCATTTGCAAAACAGAATACCTAGCTGAAGTAAAGGGTGGACACTTTCTCCTTTTAATAACTATCCAGGAATTTTAATCTTTGTTATTTCTGATTCAGTCTGAGCTTTAGTTTCTTGTCTGCTCTCATTGTGTGACTATTGACTCTCASGTACAACAACCCTCTTAGCATCTCCTTGGTTTCACTTTGCGTAACTACACATACATGCATTGAGCCAGAAACAAAAAAAATCCAAGAAAAATTTACTTGATTGTTTCATTGCCAGGATGAATACTCCAGCGACCTTGTCTCTCAAGAAGAGCTTATT
Source organism: Rhea americana (assembly GCF_003343005.1). NCBI lineage: Eukaryota > Metazoa > Chordata > Aves > Rheiformes > Rheidae > Rhea > Rhea americana. The sequence continues at coordinate 7,787,164 of NW_028186978.1, forward strand.
TCTAAACTGCTACCAAGGGTAAATTGAAAGAAAGCCTCCCCTCAATAACTTGTGTAATTACAGGTCATGTGAGGTATGACAAACTAAGATGCCTGTGCCTAGGTTAAACTAGACAGAGAAAGAACATATGTTTTACTGTTGTGAGTTTTCTGGCTTTAATAGCAAACTGAGTGTTCTAGTTTTGGCACTCTCTTCCTGTGGAGGAAAAAAAAAGAAAAAAGAAAAAGAAAACACTTGTGGAGACTAACAGTGTTAAAAATGTTTCATAGGTTAATAATGTAGAATAATCTTCTGTGACAGTTCTTATGGGTGAGCCTTCTGTATATTTATAAGCACATCTAAGTAACCAGCAATTGTTAACATCGGTAAGGAAAATGAAGAACGGTGATTATTTCAGAAGATGCATTTTGCTGGAGAAATACTATCTGTGTGGCATTACCTTCAAATAATTTGAGGCATACAGAGTCAGAAATATGGGTAATATAATTGCTTTTAAAATAGTATTTTGAAGTCTGTAAGGATTTGGAATATGAACATGGTATGAAAGAACATAAAAAGAAATTCAGAGAGAAATTTTATTCTGTTGTTTAAAATACAAACTTATTTTAGAATGTGTTCTAAATAAAATTTAGAACTATATTAAGGGGAAAGGCTTCATTATTTATAACACTGTATGTGTTAACTGTAAAATGGATACCCTGTAATGGAACTCTGAGAGGCAAGAGTTTTACAGAACTGATAGAAACCAATTCATTTTTATRTGACTGTTTTTTAATGAATGACTGTACGAACAGTTTCCACCCTTTTTTGGACTCTTTCAGGTACTACTATGAGTGGATAGAATTTAATCGTGGAAGCAAAACTGATGAAAATACATTTGAAAGATAACAATTAAAGCATTTATTTTCCCTTAATTCTTAAAATGTTATAATATAATATAATGCCACAAATGCTATTTCTTATAACTGTTTTCAAATACTTTCTGCAAGCCAATGCTTAAATAAGCATTGAGGAACATCATTGGTGAGATGGTTCCACAGTCTAAGAAGTCATATTTAATCAAGAGTTTAGTAAAAACTGCATTGTAGCAAAATCAGAGTGAGTTTTCTGTTTGTCTCTGCACATCTCTAGAAAAATCTGCTACAAAGTTTAAAATTTCAATTAGCAGGTTATCATTAAACATGTTCCTTGCTTATCATCAAACATGTTACTTTCACTGTGGATAATCCAGAGTTGGATAAGTATTTCCTCTGCAGAATACCTTAGTATGCTTACAAAGTTAGGTGCTAAGCTTCGAAGACATGGAGGTGGATGAGTGTCTCTGTTTCAGGAGAATGTCCCCATTTCTGTCAGAATTCAGTGAAGAATCAGAAGGTAATTGGAAAGTAAGAGGTAGATGCAGATGTAAAATAAGTATGGAATAAAAAATATAATGATAAGCACAAATAATAATAATAAATTAAGTAACAATATGTAAAATGTTAGGTATTACTTACTTTTTCAAAAATCACATTAAGATGAAGAGAGAATGATTTTTTTCAAATACTTTATGTCTCTTTGCATATTTCTGTGAAAAAAAGTTTCCCATCTAGGGTATTTATTAATATTGCATATTTCTTAGGGCTAGGCAGGAGTCAGGGATAAAGAAGAGAAAATCCTTTATGTGAATGTGAAATGAAATACTTTTTCTACATAAATAGAAATGAACTTGCAATTTCATCCTCTCACAGCACTGCTGTCTGTATGCATCTGGCGCCATACTGAATAATATAAAGCACACTTCATTTTGATTTTCATTTTAACTTACCTATCTTCAGCTTTGTGTCCCTTTCAATAACTGGGTTTACAACCACCAAATCTTACACCTTATATTACAACAGATTTTTGGATTTTTTTACAGGACTGAGTTACCACTTTGGGCATGTTTGAATATTCTTTTTTTTATATCTATTTGTTGAGTAGATATAGGACTGTCTATAAAAAGTCTTCATCTGAAAATTCTTTGCATCTAGTTCTTCTGAGCAATATAGATTATATGTTAGTATGTATACTATTGTCTTGTACATTAGTATATTTTCTGGATGTTCCCACTGCTTGCTTGCTTCATCTCACATCAGTGTAACTTTCCCTGGGTTCATATAAAAAAAAAAAAATCAGAATTAGCTGGGCAATGGAACTGAACAGTAAAGTAAGAAAAGTGTTCTTAGCTTATGTCAAATACACATTTTTGTACAACTTAGCTGGACAAACAAAAGGTTAAACTTGGGCTATTTAGAAAACAGCATTTTCATTTAATTTTTATTTTAATTGTTACACTTTCAAAGTTGTTTTATTCTATTTATTAATTGATTGATTTAGTAATTTTGGTTATGATAGTGACCTTTCTGGGTTTGCTGAAATCTTTAGTATTTCCTTTTGGAAGAATAAAATAAGAGTGGGAGAGATCCAGGAGTCAACAAAGGCAGACAGGAAGATAAACAATGTCTTCTGCATTCCACTAGACGGATGTGTGTGCATCCATCTAGTACAGTTTTTCTTTCACACATTCTAGTTTAACAGATAGTTAATGATATATGATGTATAAATAATGATACATAATATATAAAATCTTGGGCAAGTCTTAGAAATCAAGTATTCATGGGGTTTATCTTCGATGTGGGAGAAATTGGTTCCTGCTCTGAATTAGGAGAACCTTAGTTTCTGAAGTGAATTCTTTAATCAAAGTTTACTTATTATTATGGGATTTAATTTTTTTCTTCTTAATGGAAATTCTTTTATTGWCTTTAAAGGAAGATGTATTTTGATCTCAATGAACAGGACAGGAAGAATGTGATCCTRAAAGTTTTGACAACAGGTGTTAAGTTGATCCTAGACAAGTATGATTTTGGCTCTTCTACTCAAAGAGATTTAATCAATACTTCTGGAAAGGGTTGATAAAGAAGCAGCTGCAAAGATAAGAGAACTTGACTGAGGCAACATCTTCTGTCACTTTGTGTAAAGTACAGACTGATTTGGATCAAATAACTCATTATGTAGACAGACTAAGATGAGGATTACTGGTACTCCATGATCCAATGCATGAGTGGAGTTTGCTGGATAAGGATATGATGTTTTTAAGAGACTATTTTGTCTTTGAAATCTTCTTACTGAAAGATGAAAGGCATAAGGAAGGACTAGCCTTTAATCTTAAGTTAAAATCTGTGATTAATAGGTGATGCCAAGATAGTTAATGCTCAACAGAGATCCTTTTTTATGTAAGTATTTTGAATATCATTATATCAATACAGAAGTAATAGACAACTTGATATGAATCTCCTGTCTATGGAATGTTATTCCAAAACAAATTAAGTAGTTTTACTATTGGCTGAGAATGGGAAAGAGGAAGAAAGAGGGGCAGACTGGAAAAACTCTAACTGTAATTCTTAAAATTAGTATCTACAATTCAAAATATATTAATCTTCTGAAATTCCCTTACAAAAGAAAAGTAGTATTGCTGTGAAAAATGAAGAGTTACGAAAACAGAAGTCTTTTTAATGATGCAGGTGCAAAATACATTTCATGATACAGTGTGCTTTGCTCTAGAGAGGCCTGATTTGATGTTCTAGTATTTTAGTTTGTAGAGCTATTGAGCTTTTCAGAAGAAATACTGCCAATTATGTCGCACAGTGTGAAATTTCTACTGAATTTCTGAAAAGAAAGGCAATTCTCTGAAAGAACGAGGTAAACAACCACTTTTTTGTGAAAAGCTGTGTGTATATCACCAACAGAATTTAAATGAGATGCCTGGCCTACYGAAGTTTGTATCCCAAGCACACAAATGTGACAAAAAGTAACAACAAAACTTTGAAAACTTAAATGTCTGTACATAAGCACCTCCACAAACATTATTTTCAGTAATCCTCATCTTCTCCCTGAAATCTGTCAGAAATCTTGGCTAACATGCATTTTTGTGGTAAGCATATGAATAATGCTATTTTTGACTTTATTCTAACTGTAATTTATACAAGCAACAGTATAACTCTATTTTATATGTGAAACCTTTTCTTTTTTTAATGCATTTTATTGGGGAAGGAATAAATCAGCATCATCCAGATGCAACCAGMATCAGTTAAAATTTTCTAAACTTTGATCTTTCAACATAATTTCTAATTCAAATTTTGACAAAAAGTAAGCTGCTTATGGCCATCCCTCAGAGAACATTTGATATTTTTGATCAATTCTAAAAGTATCTTGACTTAAAAATCACTTGTGCAGTTGTCAGAGAAAACAGGCTGCAGTATCCCTTTTGAAATACTTCATGGCACTGAACCTGAAGACAGTCCATAGAAAGCTGGTTGCTGCAGTTCTATGAAAGTAAGAAGAGTGCAGGAAATAGCAGCACATTATGTTTTCTATGTCTTTTGTACGGTTTTGATACTCATTAGGTAGATATGTTCTCAGTTCAGCAATATACTGCTTTTGTATCTTTTGACTACCTTGAGAGATTTACTCTGTGATTAAAATGCTAGATGGGAATGAACAGATACAGGTAGAACTCTGACCYCTCAGATTTCAATACATAACATTGTTCAAGACAATGGAATTACGGTATAGATCTACCTACAGTACTTGTTTCAAAGGTAAAATGTATCTCTTTTGGATTGACATTAGGATGCCCACCTCATCATCATGTGATCTCTTTTAGAGAGTATTAGCACAAGAAAACACGTATTTTCAGGTCCTGATGAGAAACACAGTAATTCTTTGAAGAATCTGGCAGTGTTGTTTATAGAAAAGGCCTTTCTTTATCTGAAAGTCTTCAGATCTTAGGAACWCTGTAGAACTGTTAACCTGTTCATAAATGACACCTATATTTTTTTTTTTATTAAAGAGAAGGACAGCAAGCTCAACTATATTTGCTGTATTCTATGAGTTTTGCTCCCTGGAACCCTGGAATGGTGATAGCTTATCATGATGATTTGTATTTTTCCAGAAGTCTCTAAAACCTTCAAAGGTTTAAAAGATTTGTGATCCTAAACTTTYAATAGAGGATTTAGAAAAGTTTTTAATTCATTGAACTGACCAGGTTTAGTTAACATCAAATCTGATAAGCTTTTTAAAGAAAATAATACCCCAATAGGCTTTAGCAATATTCTTCTTCCTCACCACTCGCACTACACTTTCAAACTTGATTTTGAAAACTTTTTTTTACATATATTTGTATTTTCACAGATATTTAGTTCACTGATAGCCATCGTCGGTGTGAAATTCRTAGCCAATACAATCGCACTTATTCCTGAACAGATATATTATGATAGGCAGAGTTCCCAGGAAACTATTTCTATCCCCCTCCCTTTTTTTTAAGATTCAATGCAAATATTATTTGTGCTTCTTATTGCTAATGTAAATATATAGAATACTAACTAAAAATTTCCTAAGGATTTAGTTTAAGGCAAATTCCAAAAAGAGAAAAAATTTAATCTGGTCTTTTCAAACTCAATGTCAGCCGCAGAGTTCCTTGGAAACCTTACCCACAGTTCAATCAACTGTAAATTACCCTATTAATCCTTGAATTTCTTTAATATCAGTAACATCAGAATGTCAGAAATGTACAGCAAAGCTGAATGTTGATTTACATTAGTTCCAAATTTGGATRTACTTATAGTCGTATAATTTACAAGTGTCTCTCTGGGCTTTTTCCTTTGCTATGAATAGTATTGCAAACTGTCACTTCAGAAAAACCAGAGACTTGGGCAATTACCAGAATTAAAGGGAATTACTAGTGGATGGTTCATGTATTGCAAGGAATCAGTGAGTGAAAAGGTATAACTGCTTGTCACATCTGTGCTGATTTCAGCTGCTGAAATTATCAAGAGCAAACATAATTACTTAACAAATTTATAAATACTGATGGAGCTTTCAAAATAATATATGATTTTACAAAGAATTCAGATTTTTTGCATACCTACAGTATAACATCTTTACGTTTTATTTTGTAGCTTTAATTTAGTCATTCGTCAGCATATTGAACAAACAACCAAAAGATTGTTACAATTTACTGCTAACWTATATGTTGTATGACACTTTAACTACCTTTTAGTTTTCTCTCACTTACTTGACATTCACAAAGAAAATACTCTCTCTTCAATTATCTTTGAGAGACTGTTCTCATGTGTTTTAAATAAGGTTTTGATAGAGGGGGATTAGTAACTATTTATAACACTTCAGATGAAGTACCCTCAAAAATATTTAATTACCAAATATTGCTATTCAGTTGTAATGATTACCAGTAACTGCATTACAGCATGTAATGTTACATAATTAATATAAATAGTGGACTCCTTAAAAAAMAATTATGCTATGTTTTTCTATTAAACTTTAATCTGGGTGCAGAAGTGATTGATTTTTGTYAAAACAGATGCTAACATGTTTAGCTATTGGCTCTTCTGTAAGTCCTCTACAATTCATTCAAACTGATAATCATGTGAATGATTACACTGATGAATGGAGACTAATGAAGACTAATCCTATTAGAAGTTTATCAAATATTCATGATTTTCCTTAATCTTTACTAATGGRCACATGAATTAAAGAAAGGAATTTCCATTATGAGATGGGAAACTAAATTATGTTCATGTTATTACTATTAAATGCAGGGTGTGAAGTATAGGGTAAAGTACTACTGAGATTAATTTATATTAGTGAAGTGCTACTGTTTTCAATAAGCATATTGAAAAAACAGAGGGATGATATACTATATATGTGCACATGTGTGTATGACTATACACATATATAATATATACATATGCATATATGTACATACACACATGTATGCACATGTAAATACATATATACATATATATATTTATGAACATTTTTATATATTTTTTTATATATATATATATATATATTCACACAGTGTAACCTCAGATTCTTTACAGTTTTAATTATTGTTTATGGTGAGAATTATAGTTATTTCTCCTTATACCAATCAAAAAGAATGTAGAAACATAAGAGGAAATATCCAATGGCATGGCCTTATTTTAACAAAATTATTGGAAAATTCATTACATATTTCTGTTGCTGTTGACATGTCACACAGAGCCACTCTAGAAGTTTACAGCATAAAGGCTCAAAATTAATRGAGTAGTTGTTTACTTTTTTGCTGAACAGAACTGTATATTCTGTAGAAGGAGCTGTTCCTCTTATAAAAGTATAATAATATTTTTAGAAAGGGGGTATGAGGTCTTATTATTCTTACATTAGGTAATTAGTGTTGATCCGATCTCACTTCTAGTAGAATGAAATTAGAATAAAATTTACKGAAGTCCCATAAATCATTTGGGTTTCAGTTCCTTTTTTTTATGGTATCAGTCCAGTCCTTTTATGATTATCTGGTGTCATTCRTTCATAGAAACATGATGTCATAGGACAGTCTAGGTTGGAAAGGACTCAGGAGGTCTCTAGTCCAACCTTCTGCTTACTGTACGGCCAGCTGTGAGGTCAAGATGAGGCTGCTCAGGGCTTGATCTGGTCGGGTCATGAAAAACATCTGATGATGGAGATTGTACAACTGCTCTGSGTAGCCTGTTCCACTACTTGACTGTCTCATGGGGAAAAAGATTTTCCCTATATGCAGCTAGCATCTCATTTTCAACTGATGCTCACTGTCTCTCATCCTGCCACTGCACACCACTATGAAGAATCTGACTTAGTCGTCTTCTTGATAACTTCCTCATAGGTGCTGGGGGGTTGCTGTTAAGTTCCCCCAAAGGCACCTTATCTCCAGGCTGAACAAGCCCAGCTCCCACAGCCTCTCCTCGCTCTGCTCCAGCCCCTGCCATCCTGGAGACCCTCTAATGGACTCACTCCAGTTAATCAATGTCTTTCCTCTACCAGGGTCCCAAAACTGGACACAGGGACTCTAGATGCAATGTCACAAGTGCTGAGGAGAGAGGGATAATCACTCCCTTTGACCTCCTGGCCATGCTCCTGTTAGCACAGMCCAAGAGGCTCTTGGCCTGCCTTGCTGCCAGGGCACACTGGCTTATGCCCAGCTAGCCACCCACCAACACCCCTGGGGCCTCCTCAGCAGAGCTGCTCCTCAGAAAGCCAGGCCCCAGCTTGTGTCATTGCAAGAGGATCTTTCCCAGGATCAGAATTTTACATTTGTCCTGAATGAATGTCACAAGGTTGCTTGTGGCCCATTCCTCTGGCCTGAGTCCCTCCGGATGGCCACTGTGCCCTCCTGAGCATCAGTGGTTCACCCCRAATTTAGTGTTATCTGAAAACTGGAAGAAAGTGCGCATTCTTGCTTCCTCTATTCAGTCAATTTATTAATACTCATTCAGTGGAAAAAGTTTGCTGTTCATAATCATAGAGTGAAGATTATGCTTGAGTAGTGTGTGTGTGTGTGTTTGTGTGTGTATTTGCACGCACATGTAAAGAGGATTCAGAATTTTTGTTCAGCTTSGAAGGTTCTGTTCTGATTATATAGTGGAAAATGTTGCAGCAAAGCTGGCTTTCTACTGAGGTTGATATTATCAAACTTTATTTTGGTCTAAAATCTAATGCAAATTTCTATACCTAGCAGATTATTGTACATATTCATCAGAAAACTATGTAACATTATTACCTCTTTAAGAGAAAAATCTTGTGYTTTAAATTTGATGTTTCAGTATTTAGGTATATGGATCAAATTTTTAATTGTCTCTTTCAACAACTTGAGAGTGTCAAGTAAACCTGTTACARCTAAATATATGCATATACATATGTATCATGGAATTAGAAGTCACTGTGATGGGAGTGTTTAGAAGACTGATCATGCAGGTCAGTCAAATTCTAAAACAAAACTTTGCAAATTTCATTCATTAACAGTGAACTACATGATAAGGTTTATTCTTTCATATTATTAGTCACTATCACTATGAACCCACTACAATTAAAAAACTGTCCTTAATACTCAGATTCTAAATTGGATGTGAGTACATAACGCCATGGTTAACAATAATAAGTACTGATGGCTGTGGCCCTCGATGGTCTTAGGCATGGAGGTCAGGCCTGAGAGCTCTTTGACTGGAGAAGATGGAACTGAAGAGAGCTTGTCTTCTTTCTTCTCCATTTCCTCTTCGCACTTGACATTTTTATGGCATTAATTCCCCCTGCTCTCTCCCTCCGCTCGGAGGGGGATTTCAGTTGTTCCTAGTATTGCTTCTCTTGGTTTGGTTCATTTAAAGGTGACAAATAACACAATAAAATAGGGTGACATTTTGTGTCATGCAAGTATCCATTAATTCTTATGTAGTGAATAAAGTATGTATTTAATGAGGTGTATAGTTACTAATATAGCRCATGTATACAAGATTATTTGGTCTGAATGTATAATTCAGTCTATAAAAGGGAAAGAGCAGAAAAGGGAAGAAATAATTTCTGAATTCTTAAATACCTTTTTTTTTGGTATGGATTTTTGTCATTATAGTGTACCATTTTTTTCTTGTCACTCTTGTGCTGCTAAATTTACAGAAAACTGTATGAGTGACATATTCCTCTAGAGATATCAGTGAATACAAATCCTGACTGTTATTTTTTTTCTATTTCAAAAATATAAAAAGTCTTAAATTCAAGGTGTGATATGAACAGTCATTGAGTTACATTAAAATCTGAGAGAAGAGGGTTAGTAATCTGATTTCTGTTACTTTTTCATTTACCAGTTAGTATAATAATCCCCAAATCAAATTAAAACTAAGTTGAGTGACTTCCATATTTTGAGGTAGTCATGTATTTCAGCACTGTCCAGAATATGCCACAAAAAGTTTTAGTGCTTTCTGCAGTTGCTTTCCATGGATCCAAAGACAAATTAAAGATCTGTAATAGATTTTTTGCTTCACTGTCATGCTCAGGGACAGTTCCTATGCCTAAAATACAGGCAAATGTGTCACAAGTGACTACAAAGAGAACTATTTTCATCTTTTGTTTGTCTGCCAAGCAGTTACATCAGGGAAATGGCAATTTAAAAATTCAAGCTCCTCTATTCAGCACCTGAAAGTCCATTCAGGCTCTGCTCCTTATACATACATAACTTTTTCTCATCCCTACTTAACATAAAATTCTGGTCAATCATATATCCCTACATAAGCAGTCTGGTTTTGTGCTGAAATTAGCCTGCTCTAGCTTTATTTTTACATTAAGAATTATATTTGTGTCAGTGTAGCTGTATGTTATGTTCTATTATTTTATTCACTAACATGGAATTGATACAAACTGATTGTACATACTTATCGAATGTGTACAGATAACATAGACATCAAAGTAGCGTTAAAAGTAAATATTTTTAGAGTGATGCTATGATGCTACTTAATCTTTTAAAGGCTTTTGAAAGTTTCATTCTGAAATTTTCCAGTTAGATTGTCTCTTAGGTGCTTTATAGGCAGCGTTTCCACATAACTTTTCCTCGAACATACACTTCCTGTGCCTCTCTGGATTGAGACAGAGATAACAATACCCTTATGCTTCTCTTTCATTTCACAGATATTCATAATAGATGTATATCAAGACTGTGCGTATATACGTATGTGACATATATCCTTAAAACAAGCTTTAAGATAATGAGGACAGATGTAAGGTTTCATATTCTACTTCTTCAAGACTGTACACAGGGATATAACTCTCTTAACATAACTGTTCTTTCAAATTAAAAAGGTCAAAAATCTTATAAATGGAAGTGTAGCACTGGGCTTCTGAATATATATTTAAGTACTTAAATATAGGTGCATTCATTTTCAGGCATCCCRACTGACTGTAAATTCCAATGAAATCAACAGGTGCTGGAGAGATGTTGCAGAACAAGGACAGTCTAATTTTATTTTTTTATTTTATTTTTTTTTAATTTATTTCCTCTCCCATGGTATTTCTTTTAATTCAGCACTACATAGATAGTTGTTGAACAGAAGATAAAATATTAAAACATCGACAAAAACATTTCTATTAGATCTTTTCAAGGGTAGATCTGTTTCACTTTTTCAGCATTTGTAACAAATTTATATCTCGTTCATAAAATGAGCAATATATAATGACTTCCCATATGAAATGATCTATAGTGAAAAAGATCAGGTTTTTAATCTTAACTAAATACAAGTTTAAAGCATGCCTTCAGTGCACAAGTGCCTTGTTTATTAGCTCGTTCTGTTAATTGGATGAAACTGGAAGTCTCAAAGCACTCAAAGCCTGGTCACTCATAACTTTATTCATTAGTGGGTATAAGGTATTTCCTAGTCCAACCCATGAGGCTTTATCAGTGCTAATCTAGTATTCCTTCTTTTAGGCTTCCAGTGTATTGAGAAACTCAAATGTGTGTTAATTAATCTCTTGAGTACAGCAATTTCCAGGAAACCCAAAGAGGCTGGTTTGTTCATCCAGCATCTGCCAGAACTCTTCTCTGCATTAATGTTTTAATGATTCTTAGGATCGTGGAAACGTTATACCATTAAGGGTATTCAATATAATAGATTTCAATAGATTTCATTATTAATATATCTTACTATACTCTGCAAACATCAAAGACTACATCAAAGGTTAGATAAATTGATATGTGCTAACAAGATACTACATCACCTTACAAGGTTTAGAAAACATCACCAGATATGCTTGTTTTACAAACTAGTACAAATACTAGGGTAATAATGGCAATGACAAATCATTTGTCATTTTCAGAAGTTCTTTTATACCATATGGAGACCTCTGCAGTTTTTCAAATTGATTAAAAGCTGTCATTTGCAACACTGATAAAATTCATATGTATGAAAATTGTTCCTATTCAGTTCATTCACTCATTGTCTCATGGGATATATTTTCCTAAAGGCAATATTAAATCTAGTTGTATTTTATCCTGTATATTTTCTTAGATAACCCATATCTTTTTCTATTTAGATAAAGCTTAAGATACATAATTTTACAGGATTTTTTAGCTTTAGAATGCTGTAATTGTAATTTCTCATTAGTACTTTCTCACATTATTATTTAAAAGGCTGTAGAGTTCATACAAGCACAGAGTCCCTCTCTCCCGCAGTAAAACATTATAAATAAGAATGCTCAAATGAGGTATACGATGAAGTATCTTTTAGCTCAAAATATTATATAAAAAATATCTCTATATAAATAGTCAAGAATTGATTACAGTTTCATTACAGGCATACACAAATATATTAGGTGATTTCTGATATCAAGGAAATGCATTACCCAAACTGTGCAAGATGGTGCCCTATTAAGCCTACAGAGATTTAATATTATCTGGGAAGCAATGTAAACTGTCTTTTCATTTTAACCTGAGCAGTGAAGCAGGTAGAAATATGAGAGTGAAAAGACTGCCACAAATGTCTTTGCTGTATACTCCATATTATAGGCATTTGGTGGGGGGTAAATTTGGTTTTGTGTTGTTTTGAATAAATTGGAGGCTTCAGTATGCTAAGCTGGCATCTACAGCAGAATGAGTTCTATATATTAATTTTCATAAATTTGCACTTTTGAAAAGAAGAACCCAAAGTGTTTAATATCATTCATAGAATTGAGTCAGATGGAGGAAATTATTGTTGTTTTAGTTTTAAGGTTTCCTTCTTCTTGCTGCTCTATCAAGCTGTTACTGCACTGTTTTTCTGGAACAGAGTTAAAGCTGAGTTGCCTTATTATGTTAAATAGTAGGTCCTTGCCAGAAAGAGATACAGTTCACATCTAAATTTAGCATTTTTTATATGAGTTCATATTTCATAGGTTTTGCTCATTTGTTTCACTGGGGCTACATTTGCTTAGTTGGGAGGGTAAGGGGTCTCTTTGCTTGTTTTTTGGCTTTCTTAAATTAAAAGCAGTTTGTCAGGTTGCAGCGGGGCCAGCGGCTCCCAGGCCGGGGTCGGGGCCGGTGTGGGTGAGTGGAAGCCCTGGGCTGGGCAGGGAGAGCGGGACCTGGCACCTGCAGGGTGCCTGCAGGGCCCTGACAAAATTACTGAAAAACTTAATACCTTTTAAGYCATTTATAGGAAATTCAAATGAATGAAGTGAATTTTCATTTGTGAAATATCTCCAAGTTTTTGATAGCTGCATGCAAAGCTACAAAATACAGCATCTGATGTACAAAGCTAAAATGTCCTTTGGCAGGTCTTTACTGGCCTAAGAATCTAGATATTTGTTCATAGGCTGTAGGTGAAATATCCTGGGGTAAAAATCCATTAGCTTTAGTTTTTCGGCATATAATTTAGGGTGTGGTTTACATTTCAAARGAATCCAGTGCTTCAGAGTCATAGGGATTAGGTAATCTGGAGGTCTGAAAACTGGAGCAGAGAGAATGTTAGTCAACTTTACAAATAGAAAATGATAAACAAAATGCAATTAGCTTACCTGGGGGGAGGGGAATTACTGTCAAATTTCAATTTCTCCACTAAATACTTCAAAGTCGTTTTGAGGAAAGGTTAAATCTTGCAGTACTTTGGCTGAAAACCTGATGTTTTACTTTGGGATTTATCGTTTGTGGGAGTTTCACTTTAGGTTCTTTTGGAATTCATTCACCTGTGTGGACCAGGCTTCCCTGATAGCTGTCATGCACCTTGAAGACTTCTTTGTAAAGGGCATAGAGTTATTTCTGCTATTTTTTGWCTTTTTTTAACAGAAGACAGTCCAAATGGGGTACCTGGTCGCTAAGAGATAAGAGCATAGCAAAACCACACATCACTGGTATCATATCCTAAACTCTCTTTTTTRCACTGACATATACAGATATATGTGCCTACCCACATTAAATTTCAGACTACTACATATGAAAACTATAATGAAAGGAAAACACTGAAAATAGAAGTCATCATTAACCAATATTATTTATTTTAGTCATTAGAATCTACAATAATTTTGGAAATAAAGAAGGCTCTGATAATTCCTCTGCAAGAGTTTTAAGATGTTTTACTATTTTTCTTAAAAAAGGTTTAAGGAACTTAAGTAAAACAAAATCAAATTTTGGTACAGGCTGGAGGTCTTTCCTTCTGAAAGGTATGCTGAAATTATAAAGGATATCGTACAATCCTATTAAAGCTATAGAGATGTGTCATTTCATTTCACCTTATTAGTTTTCTGCTTTGTCCACATTTTCTTCCATGCTCCCTATCCTCTGCAGTGATGTTAAGTTAGTGCCATAGTTCAGATTTTGCATCATATTTCTCAATCTCTTTTCTTTATACTACCTGATACACTTCCGAGCCTTTCTATTTTTGCATCATTTCTCTGATTCTTTCCTGGCCTATATAAGATATTTTGTGTCCTTTGTCCTTGCCATTGCTGTCCAGACCTCCAAGTTTCCATAAAAGTTTGGAAAAGTTATATAACTTCTGAAACTGAAGTTGTAGGACAGGAAACGGATCCTTGCTAGAGAGCTTATATTGCTCTGTTACTCAGAGACAGTGTCCTAAGAACCATTCAAGCCATCTAATAAGCTCTTATCCTTTGCAATAATAAWCTTTCTAGAACATTAAATGCATTTTAAGCTATTTTTATTGCCAAGCACTTCAATATTATTATTGTTATAGCAAGATTTTGCTGTTTTTACACACAGACTCCAGCTACTGTAACAGCACCAAAAGGGTACTTTTTACATAATTTAAATATGAAATTAAGCTACTTTCTCCTGCACTTGCTTGATGTCGTTATCTGAATTCATTTCAAATTTCAAATGCTTATCCTTCTTTAGACTTTTCTTACCCAAAATATGATTAATTGTCYGAGTTGTTACTCTGCTTGTACACAGAACAGCAGGGAATGGAAAAAATTTTGTTTAATCCTGTTAGATACCATGCTTTCTGTGTTTAAACTGTTTTATAGTTACCAAAGCAATGATGCTGTGGCTTTTATACTTTCAGTTTCTTATCACATACTCTGTAGTTTCTGTTTACAGTATTTCTTGGCAAGGATCTGAACATAAACATTTCCTAACATCAGTTTTACAGTTTTTGTGGCCTCCTGTTCTCAAAAGAATCATAAAGTGATGCCCATACCATCTGTTGTATTTGATATTTAGTCATTTTCTAACCCATCAGTTTAGTTACACTATTCACTTCTAGATCATGATAGATGGGAAGTTATTTCCTTCCTAAAAAAAAAAGGTAAAAATAGTGGACTAGTATCCCAGTTGGGACATTCTAGAGGAGTCTCTTGCTTTCTATTTTCTAGTCAAATAGTACGAGCAATTGCTTTCTCGGGAGATTGTGGTATCTGGTCAAGTTTCTCAAGAACAGATTTAATTCCTGCCTAAAGATGAAGCATCTGCAAATGCCATGAGATTTTCCTCATTGACTCCCTTGGATAGAGAACTTCCCTATGAGACCATTTCTGCTGAAAGTGTTCTTTGTTGGCCAGGTACGGGCGCATGCGTGTGTGTGTGTGTGTGTGTGTGTGTGTATTTTTTTCCCCTTTGCCCAGTGGTGAACATTATTACCTAGCAACCAGACTGTTTCTTTTTTGGGCCTTCATTGTCATGCAAGGCATTCATGGGGCTAGGGGCTTAATTTATAAATAATCACCATCGTATCTATTTCCACCCAGAACTATTAGTGTTTCTATTTTCCTTAATTTTCTTTATTTAATTACAGATAAAGGGAGTTAGTTTATAAGAAACAACAAAGAAATCAGCAATATTCATAGTCATTTTTCTCACTTTATATGGACATATAGCTTCCAAGCAGAAAAAGAATAGTGGATAGATAAAATATCATACTTTTGTCATACTTTATGCTTTCTAGATCAGTTCAATATCCTTTAACATGATGTGAATTTGATATAAACAAAGAACATAACAAGTGGAGCAAACGGGATAACATGATCCCAATTTCTTTTTCTGTTCAACAGCAAGAAAAAATTCAACTTACCATTGTTTTAACTTCTAATATACAGTTAATCAACAGTTAAAAGTTTCTTTCCCTACTATTTCTCAGGAGCTTTATGGAAGCTTACTGCACCTCCAGTTTTCTTCATGTCTGTTTTACAATTACTGCATATTCTCTTTCTATGCATATCCCACAAAAGCAAAATAAAATTAAATGAAGGCAAAAATAAAGCTAATAATATAATTCTAGTCTCAAACTCAAAATATAAAGAGTGCATAGATGTTAAATTGGAGGTACCGTTACATTCACTTTACATTTAGAAATGCAATAAAAGRCTACTGAAAGAGTCATGAATGCAAATAAGATCTTTTGAGTTCTGGTCCAGATAATTTTCTAGTAGAAAGCATTGATTTTCTCATAATATAAATATAGGCAATGTGTAGTACTAGAGAAATGTCTAAATACTCATAGTGATCCTGTCTCTGCATATAATAAAATATTTCTGATTATAGAAATACTTCTGACAATGATTTCTCACCATAGGGACACTGAAATGAGAAAAAGGATAACTAAGGACCATTTCCTACTAATGCAAACTGGAAGGAATCTTGCTGCAATCCTTGTTGCAGTATATGCACTTTCCTTTTTTCTTTGGACTTGTAACTACCTTGGTCAAAGTTAGCCAGAAATTTTATGTTTTGTTGAAGATAATCCAATTCAGATGTTGTTTTTCTTCCTTCACAGATACTATAGATGACATATGGTATTAGCTATATAAAAACATAAAAATATGAATGCTCTTAGATTTACACTTTTACATGCTAGAATAGGTTAATCCTCTTCTTTCCATCTATAGTATATTAGTGACCATTTCTGTTTGTCAATCCTGATCAAACAACAGAATTCTTCTTACTAAAAGGTGAAATATTGCCTTTATTTAATTTAAAAAATACATCTTGGTTATCTTTAATCTCTTCCTTGTCCTCTTTCCTTGTTTTCTTTCTTTTTTTTTTCCTCTGTCTTTAGACCTAAAAATCTGTTCCCTATGTGTTTTAATTTTTGGTAGGAAGACTGCATTTTGTTTATATGGTCCCTGATTTTCATTGTGTAGCTTTTGTTGATGATCAGTCCATTTAGCCATTCTTCGCTAGTTCTCTACCAAGTCCCAATATCCTTCCTAATTGTAATGATTTTTCTATTTTTGTCTGTGGATCTTTTATCCTAGAATCATTCTTCCTCATTCCCCTAATCAGCATACAAATTTCTAAGGTCTCTGTGCTTTTGTCTTAAAGAAAGTTCTCTGCAGTTAAAATCTTACTCAATTGCCTAAGTYGTTCTTTTAAATTTGCATTTTTTCCATTTGGAAATTAAGGCTCTACTTGTAGCAGTATTAGATTATAGACTTCCATCACTTTTCTGCACCATTTCTCTTGCATTACACAGGGATATTATGATTGTCACAGGGGATTGTCTTTTCTTAGCCAAATGCTATTTACAATTCCAAAATATTCTGTATTTCCCATGTCTCTCAAATTATATTTCAATGGACCTGTACTTAGCTGAGCATGAATTCCAGCCGTGTGAGCCTGGAGGGGAATCAAGAACAGTGACAGTTGGCTGGTAGACACAAGTGGAGCTGAATAGCTGTATCATAGCACCATTTACAGTCTGTATCTGCAGTCCTGCCTATATACTCCTGGGGCAAAATATGCCTGAAAATATATTGGAAGCCATTTATACCCACAGTAGAACTGAATTCTCATATTTTCAACAGAACCAATTCTTCTTGATTTATCCACTGCTGAGGATAGAGAGAACAAATATGTTGCTGTATGGCCCAAATTCTCCTCATGCCATAGGCCATTTTAGACGATTCAGATCTGCATAGAGGACTCTGTCCTTGAATTAGCTCTATGATTATATATTTCTGGTTTTAGGTTGAATAATTATGCAATATAAAATTGATTTACCAGTCTGCAATCAGAGAGCCAATGAGACAGACAGTCCATGTACAGATTCCTGTTCCCTTTTACATGGTGTCCTTCAGGTTCCGTTATTCTTGCTAAACTTATAGCATATACATTCAGATTACAGAGAAGTGAAGGCAGTGTTACATTCAGCCCAATCTATAGCCTGAAGAAACCGACTATTTTCCGGGGAGACAGTAGATCTAGATTCTCATAGGCAGATCTCACACTGTCCCAACTGTCCCACTCCCTGTATAAATGCAGAAGAAATACTGTGCAAAATAATAAAGACTGTGCAAATCTAGGCATTTTCTCTCCTTCTGATAGATCTCCCTTTGCAAARCATGGATCTCAATCCCCTAAAATGCCGTCTCTCAGGAGAGGGCACCAGACCCCGGGTGAAGCAAGGCACCTGATGGACAGCCTTGAAGCTAAACTGCTCAGACTTTCCAGGTACCTAATACTTTACATTTGTTGGCTGTAAACTGCTCTTCATTCAGTGTTAACATTTCTAGATCTTTTTTCCTGGAGGCTTCTGAATTTCTATTAACTGTAGGAATAAGTGAGTTTGAATTGTTCTGCTAGGTTCAGGCACATTACTTTTTTTAGGCACTAAGGGGTTCAGTGTCCCAAACTATGCAAGCTGTTTCTGGTGTTTAGTTTATTAAAATGTCTTCTACCTTCTATTGATATACATGGGATCTAAAGCATGATTAATTTAACCTTTCTCAAAAAAGAGAGTTGCATTGCTGTTTTCTCAAGTCTCTTACTACATTGTAGATTATGGATTTGATACGTCTTTCAAGCTCCCTATTTTTACCTATTGTTAGATCCATTAAGACTTTTGTTTTCTTATAGCAGTATTGCTGGTTGTCATTTTTTTTCTTCTAGGTATTTGAAGCAGTTCATCTGTTTCTGTTTCAAATTTACTGTTCCTTCTGGCTGGATCATTCATTTTGTTTAGACCATTTATTCTTGTCCTATGCTAACCTGAAATCTAAATCTTAAACTGTCTTCAGCCATTTGATGATCTGACTCTAAGAAGTTAAGTTAATGAGTTAACACTGTCTAGAAATCATAGATTAGTTCTGACAATTCTGTTTAAGCTTTCTTCTTAGATGTACTCATAAACTATGGTAGACTAGATGGTGTGAAAGGAAGTATCTGAGGAGAAAAAGATGGCAAATGAACCATTAACTCTCACTGTGATTCCTGTATTCTTGTTTAAGTCAGGAATAATTGCTGTTAGCTTTCTGGGATATTGTAATGCCCCAGTGCTCCRAGATGCAGAATAATCCTTTTGACACATGCCTTTTTAAAATCAATAAAAACATGTAGTTTCTTGCCTTTGTGCTTAAGGAAGCTCTCTGTTAGTTGTCATAGAATAAACATCTGCTTGATTGTTCCTCCTTGGCACAAAACCCCACTTGTTATTCTGCCAGTTAACTCCTGATGTGTGGTGTGAGTCCACATCCTATTACTCTTAGGGATAATCTTGTTGGCATAGCTCAACAGATGCACAGTTTTTAATGCATTTTTTGCTAACAGACATTTTGTGAAGAAAGAATAATAGTGTGTTTCAAGTTTTGGCAGTTGTGTCACAAAATACTTTACTTGTTGGCTTATTTTATTCCAACAGAGCACTGTCTTCTGGAATGCTTGTATTATCAGAGTATAATTTTTAAGAGGAATTGCATTGTACTTCCTGTTCTAAATATACCTTGATGGCTGTGTTCTGGGATTTATACTATTGCAGTTGAGGGAAAAATCTCRTATTTTATTTCAGAATATTTCATGCCATACTTCTGCTCTTCAGACTTTTACAAATCTTTATAAATCTTGTTACAGCAATCTTTGCATAAGTAAATTACTTCCAACAATTCTCTATTCATTCATAATGTTAAAGCAACAGTGTTTAAAAATTATTAAATTGAAGAGTTATGTGCAAGTGTTTCCGTTGAAGACACCACAAAGCCAATTTCTTTAAAGTGATTTGTCTAAATGCTCTTGCCAGGATGTGTCTGATGAGTTACAAGGAAATATAACAACACTACTTGTACAAAATCTATCCTTCAAAATAGGAGAAAAAATCTTCATTATATTTCAATTCACTGTGCAATACATATATAAGGAGACTTCAGTCTATTGAAAGCAATATTACCCAACATCAACATGTACCCAGAAATGTGCTAGTGCACAAGAATCCTAATGGACAAGATCTTTTTTCTCTCCATTAAGATGTTTTTAAAAGTCTCATGCTGAAACCCACAATGATATTAAAGATGAAAAATGTGTAAGTTCCTTTTCTTCTTAGGACCACTTTTACTTTATATTCATGGCACCTCATGAAAATAGACATGAAAGATTTTGAGGGGAATACGTTAATACTCCAGTGTCAACTGCCTGCCTTTTAGAGGATCATTATACTGGCTGTGGCGATTTCCGGAATTATGAATTTCACATTTTATTAGTAATATCAGTTGCAAAATCTCTAAAATAACGATTTTTAGTATATGAATTGGTAGTTTAGTGAAGCTGGTCTTTTTCACTTGAATTTGAACTACAGTTCCAGGTATCTGCTTTCCCCATCTGACTAATTAGTTTTGTTCAAATATTTACAATTAATAGATTCTCAGTGGCAACCTGTGTCCTTGTGCAATGGTGACTGAATTTCTCTGACTAAAATGGGATCAATTACTAAAGTATTGATTCTTATTTATTCTTTATATGTACCTTCCCAAATCATGTAGCAATATCTTTGAATATGGCTGAAATTTATCCTCCTCAGTTTAAAAGCCTTATAAATTTTGTCCAGACCACTAAATATCACCTTCTCAGACAGAAAAGATGATGTTAGGTAATACCATGCATATAAGAGAAATAATCTTGAGATTGCAGTTTTATAATAACCATTCCTGCATCAATTATTTCACTTATAAGAACTGTAATAATTTTCCTTTTTAACAGGAGTATATTTTTGTTACTTAAAAAAAAATCTGTAACTACAGCTCTAGAATTGAAGACATTACGATATAAATGACCTGAGCCTGGATTAAGTTATTTTTTGATCTTGTGTATTTGCTAAGTAGCAAAATATTTGAATGTATAATGCTATATCACTGAATGAGTCAAATAACAATTTTGAGTCATTACAAATGATACAATGGAAATTAATTATTACACAGCTCAAAAAATGTACACAGACATAATTATAATTTGGAGGATGTTAAATTAGACTGGGGGCAGAAGTCTCCACGTTATTATTAATAACTACTTCTTACAGAAGAGGATTTTTCCTTATATGCATGTTTGCACTTAGAATTCAATTTATTATGATAACATTTTAAAGCAAGTGTAGGTGGACAGCTGTAAGCAGAATCTTCTTAGCTTATGAATTGAGTTTAGTTTGTAGATTTAGGAATGTCTCCTGATTTTGTTCAGATATTTGACTTTTCGTTGTGTAAGAGAAGGAAGAAAAGCATCTGCAATAATTACACAGTGTATATTATTTACTTTTTTGCCCTGAAAATCCTCAGGGAGGCTGCATTTCAGAAGCCCGATGTCTTATCTCTCGTTCAGAAGCGTTCACCCCAGAGGCAATCTTAAAATGCCCACAGACATTCTGAGTACCCTATCGAATGCTAAAACCAGATGACAGCAGTCCTCTGAAACGGGCTATGGACATTCAGATGTGTACACATACGTGGTAACATATGCAGATTAAGGACCTGATGGAAAACATGTTTATGACTTAAGAAATTTTATTTTATCTCCCATTTGGCTCTGGGGAAAATGCTGATGTTTTGTAGCCCTCACTATATGCTGTCATTCACTTTTGTAGTGAAAATAATGCTTCTCAAAGATAAATGATTCYGAGTTACGGGCTGTTGTTACATAGTCATGAAGGGAGGGTGAAAAGAGGGCAGGTCCAGACTGTTTTCAGTGGTGCCCAGCAGCAGGACGAGGAGCAACAGGCACAAATTAAAGCACAGGAAGTTCTGCCTGAATATGTGGAGGAATTTCTTCACTGTGAGAGTGACAGAGCCCTGGAACAGGTTGCCCAGAGAGTTGGTGGAGTCTCCTTCTCTGGAGATACTCAAAAGCTGTTTGGAYGCAATCCCTGGGAATGTGCTCTAGGTGATTCTGCTTGATCTGGGGGTTTGGACTCGATGAGCTCCTGAGGTCCCTTCCAACCTCAGGCCTTCTACGATTCGGTGAACCAGACAGATTAATTTCTTAGTTCATTCTGCTTTCAGAGTAATCAGGTTTTGTAATGCAGGGGACTGTTCTAAAATGCTTGAAATGTGATCTCATGTTTTCAGCTGCAGCAGTTTCGTATAAGTGTACGTTAGCTGTTTTTATAAAGCTTTTATGCAGAAGTACCAATAAATTACACACCTGAGAGTGAATGTCTTTGCCCAGATCATCATTATGATAAATGAGAACTTAAAAACAAAAACAAATACTTCATCATTTAATTATTTTTTAATTTATTTTTGTTCATTGTTTATTATTTTATAGTGGTGGATACTGGGTGTTGAAAAATATGTATAAAAAACATTGGAGTATTAGGCAATAAAACATTTAGCAAGTAGTGCCATTACATATTGAAAAACTAAGATTGGGTTAAAGGAATTGTTTGGTCTCTTATAGCTTCCCAGAATAAGAAATTTTCTTTATAGTTCTACTCTTGTATTCTCCATTTTGTCAGTTCTTTTTTATCTGCAGTGATTTATCATAGCAATAGTACAACAGCACTCATACTCCCTAAAATATTGTGTATGCATATAGTTGATTTGGTCTTGCAATTGCAAAAGTGATAYTCAAGTCTAGCAACCTGTTTATCAGACAGGAAGAAAATTTGTCATAGTATTGTTACCTCCCTGAATTCACTCTAATGCAGAGATTCCAAACAAGGTTTTATGCTCAATTGCATCATTTAAACTGAATGCACTTGAATTGAATAAATTATTGTTTTTAAGCTTATTTTTATTACTGACCAACTACAAACTTAAGGTAAGTTTTCCCTGATTTTTTGTTGCTGTTGAATTTTGCTGACAGAATGTATCCTATGTGTTCTTCCTGTGTAAAATATATTTCTTTTTTATTCTAGTTACTCATTTAATCTAAAAATATTGAAATTGGTATATAAAAGTCAGGCTAATGTCAAAAGAATAAAATTTAGATGGTCAGAAAACAATTCTGACTAGCTGCAGAATTGATTAAAGCAGTGTTTTTCATATGTAGAATGTTTTGATGGGAATGCATGCATCATTCTCAGATTTAATGCTTATTGAATTATTAAAATATATTCASAAATATCAGATGGACTGTTGAACTTTATACAGGTTTGAGACTGATATTATGGAACATATATAAATGGATTTTTTAAAAATCTGTTTTGAGATGTTTTGTAACCTGCAGGTATCCTAAACTAATAGAACTGTACAGGCATCTTGAATTGTAATCATGATGTGCTTATGGGATCAGCTGAGGTAGAACTAGGTATTAATTATTTTTATATGTAGGAATTATAATATTCAGGACTTTCTGTTYTTGTTTTCATTTCTTAATGGAACTGAGTTCAGTTTATATTACAGTTGAAAAGAGGCTGAAGTTTTATACTTCAGACTCAGGTAATACAAACTGAATACATCTTGTAAGTGTCATTATTTTCATTTAGCATGATCAAGAATATATGTAGACCAATAATTTCAAATAATAATGTGTGAAATGCTTAAATAATGTGTTAAATGCTTAAAAGAGAAGATACAATCTTTTTTACTGAGCCATTTAAAAACAAAAGCAAGCCATTTATAAAGGTGGAGAAAATAACTGTTCAAAGCCAGTATTTGGATAAGTAACAAGCAAAAGAAAAAAAAATAAATCGAAACAATATCTCTGCATACAATATGACACTTCACATCACTGATAGACTTTTTGACATGAATTTTTATTACTGTACAACCACCAATTATTCATAAATATRTTTGCAGATCATGAAACATTTATTGATTTCAGCTTCAATATGTAGTCATTTAAAAATTCATGCTGAATAATCTAAAAAATTTAGTAATGCCTTTCTTTRTTCACTCATTTTTAAAAGACCTAGTTGACCTATGTGAAGAAGAAGCTTGTCCTCTGGGCAAGCTCTCATAACTTAGTTCTTGTCATTTGTTCATAGTTCTTTGCTTTGCTGGAACAGGAATTGTGCAGCTACTATACAGAATCTCCTTTTTCCATGCCACCACTTCTTCACAGTGTAGGCCATAAATAATRATACATCAGGGCCTAGAACAAAAATATCCATTTTCGCTGGCATTCCTTAAACAAGCGCACTTTATAAGCAGCTAGGTAACAAATTAACAAATAGGATAATCCAAGTTTTACAAAAGCTCATACAAAACACCTGCAGTATCTCAAAATGAGGGCATATGAGTAGGAAATGTCCTACATGATTTGAACACATTACTGCTAATAATAGGAGCTTGGGAACGTGTTAGRATATGCTAATTAAAATTAAAGTTACATGCACAATAGAAAATCATAAGGGAGTCCCATACAATAAAATACAGCTAAATCATATATCAAAGATATCAATCAGACCATTATTTTGATCTGATTCACTGGACATCTGTATACTGTTTCATCACTAATACAGCATTATAAGCTTTCTGCAGTGCATGTTATCCCACTAAACATAAAGAACAAATCCCATATTGATTCTCTCARATCTCATGTTGTGACAGCCTGAATCCTTGGAGAACCAATATAACTATTGAGGAAGGACAGACTCTGGAGAAGCCACTTGTGACCAGTGGGTTCAAGAGATGCCGGTAAAGATCCTCAGAAGTTCTTAAATGTTTTCTGCAGCTAGTGCAAGTAACAGATTCTGGAAGAAATAGTCAACACGAATCACTACTATTCTATAATGTTTAGAATTTCTTGTTTTCAATTCCAAGCATATATTATTTGAGCTTAGTCTTTGGAGTAGACAACTTAATCAAACTATTCTGGCCAAAAGAACACACATAAATGAAAGCATTCACAGCTTTTACAGTTTGTCCATTTACTTAAATATAATATTTCYGTTTGTTCTCTCCTACCCTAAAAACATTTTTTGACAGTGAATGGTTTGTGAAAAAATCTCCATTGAGTCTTTGTCCTCATTCTTGTTAAGAGGAGCGATTTCATCATGGAAGTCCAGTTCAGATAAAAAACTCTGACCAGTAGTTACGACAGTATATGGAAAAAGTGTTTAAAGATTCAACTTTTTGCTTGTAGAATAAAGCTTCAGGCAGGATACAGCCTTTCTGTAACAGTAATGTAGAACACCTAGAATTTGCTGTAGTCTAACAAATATGCACTCCGGAGATTATGTAGATCTCAAATTAACCACATCTCATAGGGCATGTCTACTACTGGAAGACACACGTACAGTTAATGCATGCTGCTRTATCTCAAATAAAAAACAGTCTCAGTGAATCTCAAATAAAAAACAGTTAAATATGGCATCATTTGAAGACTGCTTATTTGATAAAACCAGGAGTTCAAAGTGACAGCATTTATTTGATGCAGCTAGAACCTAGCAAGATGGATACATGAAAATACTTTTCTAGGACAGGAAAAACAGTTATTAATCTATAACTGCTATGACTAGAAAGATTTCTTGCAGAACACTTCTGTGCAGTATCATCATGATTATGTATGGTGAAACCTTGTTTGTTTTGAAATCTAAGAACAGGGAAAATTTTGCCCTGTAAAGAATAATTCGTGTAACTTCAAGGACAAAGAACTGTTCTGTGAACTTAATGGCATCTATTGATACTATAATTGTTGGTTGCGGTCCTGATATATTTTGGARTTAATGATTATCCATAAAGCAAGAATCCCCCCCCAAATATATGCATGTTAAACTAAATTGGCTAGATATCATGGGCTTTACAATAGAGAATGCCACAGAACTAAGAAAAAGGTTTGAAGAATATGAATCTTAAGGAATTTCAGCTGGCTATGCAGTTGATTAATCATTTAACTTCCTTAGAAATTAAGGAAACATTTAGAATGAATAACTATAAGCTTTATTTTAATATTTCTATGGTTAAAAATCRTTGAATGAGAGTACCAAAAAAAGGCTGAGAGATTGTAAATATGTTTACAAAATGTATTATTATTGTATTATATGATTTAATGTTCAAAGGAATCTTCTTTGATCTTTAAGATTTTGTTTATGCTTTTGTTGGGAAGAGAAGTAGCACTGCACTGAAACAGTAAAACAGGTTATCTTTTCTGAAAAATCTTATCACTGATTGAGTGTGCTTATTGCTAGTAATAAATAATAAAGAGACATTCTCTATTCCATATTACTATACTTCTGTGAATGTAAGGAACAGATCCTGACATAGGACAGGATGTTCTTTGGATCAAAATGCAAAATAATCAGAAAGAAATAATGTACTATGCTTTTTTCCAGTCTGCACTGTAGTTGAGTAATAGAATGATATACTCTATTACAAAAATATGAAATTCTGATAATGAAGTGTAATATTATTATAAGTTGCAATTGTTTAATGAGACATGCAGATTAAGCCCTATGCTACATCCATTAGCTAACTTCAAGTGTTTTGAGMAAGCATATTGTTTATTGGTTATATATGAACAGGATTAAAGGATAAAAACATTGCTGTTGAAAATGCAAAGTTTTAAAGYTCACATTCAATCTTTTAGACTGATGCTGCTAAAACAGAAATGGAAAAAAAAAAAAGGTGATAAATAATCTTCCTGAATTTTCAATACAGTTTTGGGCATTCATACTTTCAGAAGCTATGTGCTCAGCTTGTGCTTTTATGTAATAAGGAAAAAAATATTTGGAAAAAGCAGATACGATCACTATGTCAAAGCCTTTTCTTAGTCCATTCTTACGATGATAATAYAGTAGTTACAAGTGGAGAGATACTCATTCTTAGTACTTTATTAGTAAGAAATTATACTTAGTTGTGACTTACTGAGGCTTAGAGAATGAGCGGTAGCCAAGATAAGTCCAGAATGCATGATGAATAACCGTCTAGTCTTTTTTAGGTATACTACCTCTCCATTTACCTTTCACTAAAAAATTAAATTATTTTCAAGCACTGTACTTTTCAAAGGTTGCAGAACATACTGAACATCCTACAGACCAATCCTCCAGCAATGTCTTTCAGTAAAGTAATGTATTAATAAAACAACTTTTCGGTAGCCTAGATAAGGATAGTCTGTTGTTTTATGTTCAGCTCTTAGATGATCTTGTCAAGGGCATTGATCTATCTATATTAGAAGATTTTTAAGTATTTTCAAACATATTATTAGAAAGAAGAATTTAAATTAAATTTGTCTACTSGCATAAACTGACCAGCTGTCTTACGTTTTCCCTACAAGTGAGTGAGAATTCTAGATAATGACCTCAGTATAGCAAAATATGCAAATATCACATGCAAATACCTGTACTAAAGGGGTTTATAAAGTATTGCTGAGGAACAGAATTCTTATTTGTTTTTGTTTGTGTAATCTTCTTGGTCAGCTATATTGCTTATAAGTCTAGTGTAGTGATCTTGAATTACAAATTCAAAGGAATGTATTAAAACACGTTCTGTTTCAATGTGTCTCGCCAAATATTTAGAATGAACAGACTAGCAACAATACCAATCAAGGCATTTTTTGGTCATTCTGTAGAATGAATCAAACTTTCAGGAAAAATTGGTAACATACTTTTGCATTAATACACTTGTCAGGTACAGAATGAGAAAGTGAAACTAGAAAGGAGCCAACAAATTTTTTTTTATGCCATGAAATATAGCACAATATATGAAAGTCAATAATTTCTGTTTTGACTAGGAAATTACTGCAGTATTTTTATACAGAACTCAGGGCTTTATTGTTTTATTTTCTCTTTCCCTCCCTCTTGCTGAAAACCGATTTTTTTGTAAATTGGCTTGTCTTTGGTTTTCTTCTCTAATTCAAACAGCAACTTAACAGTCTGACATTTAAAATCTTGATTCTTGTACTCTTCTAGTTATCATAGTTCTAAAATGTGGAGCAAAAGTGTAAATACCCTTTTCTTTAAAATAATAATTTATAGTCTCCTTGTGCTGGATGAATTGCTATTGCTCATTTTATTAACCTAGGACATATTCTTCCAAATCTGTGGAAAAGCCGGAGGCATTCTCCTTTCCTGTGCCCTTGGAGCCTTCATGTCAAGAATTTACCTCGTCTGTTGCTCTTTGAGGCATTTCACTCTTAAGCATTTCTCAAGCTTGAACAAAGAAAGTTTTTTTAAATGTGCAATGATTCATGACTTCCTTCCTTGAGTCAAGTATGCTTCTGCATATAGTGCACATATTATACATGCTTACACACACACACACRGAGGTACTTGATTTGATACCAGTAGGTTTTTAATAAAATTTATGCAAACAAGCAACAGGGTAGGCCAATGTAAATTTTTCCTTACTAATTCATTTTRAAGATATCTATTTGATCGTTTTTAAACTCAGAATAAGACGGTGATGAAACTTTAGCTTGTAATATTCAGAAGGGTTCTGTGTAGGCCTAATTCTGTTCTCACTGAAGTCAATGGTAAAACTCCYACTGACTTCATAGCTGGCTCGGTTAAGTCAACACCCTTTCAAAAATCTCCTCCTTGATGTTAAAATATAGCAATGAAGACTATCTTGTTAGTAGTAGTAGTATTAATTTCAGCCAGTTGGGTTTTGGAATTGTATATTCCATAGGGAATATACATCAAAACTACTTGCATGGAATCAAAGTCTTTGAGAAACCGTTTTCTCTAGGTTGGTGGTAAAAATTGGCAAACTTCTTTAGAACATCTAGTGCTCTCTCTCCACAATGATTAAATACACCACCTCGTAAATCTGCTTTTTGTTTTTGCAACTTGCCTTTGTGTCGGTTACACTTAAAACATTCTCTTCACAAGGGACACCTATGAGAAAGACCATGTGCTACTGTATCACTTAGGTAATGTCATTGATGTTTGTCCTGCTGCTCTCATTTAATTTTTAATCTTGGAGTTTTTTCTCCCCTTCAGTCCTAGCTGTAACTTTATGTGCATATTGTGTTTTATATTAATTTTGTTTGCTGGCCATAAATTTTGGCTGTGCTAAAAGTGAAAATAATTCATTTTACATAATATTCATATAAATATAATTATAATATGTATTATAATTATAAATATAATTATATTTATAATAAATTATTTTAATCTTTTTAAATTTRTTCTTTTAAAATTATAATAWTTATAAATAATTGTATTTTATTATATGCATCAAATAATGCATTTGCACTAAATAAAATATCTTTGACTGACCAGTCTTTGATGATCAGGATGCAATATTTGCAAATGGATTTAGGAATAAGGATTCTCTGATTTAACTGTGTCAGTGTAGAAGTTCACTTTTTGCTAAGTAGGTTTCAGGTTTTGCAARCTCAAGACCTCTAATCTGTGTTTATGAGTTATGTACCCGATTTCCTCTTATTCCTTTGAAAATCCAGATGTAAGACATAGGACACCTATAGTCATCCTGTGATTATCTCTTTTTTTCACTAAAAACATGCACAATTTTTACTGAATTAAACAGTTAGTAAACCCTGTTGGTAATAAGTGTGTTTTCTCTCTGTTTGTTATTTATTGTTGTATTTTCCTATCAATGTCACTTCAAGTTGCCTTAATTAAGTTCATTCTGAAAATGATCAGCTTCTTGATGTTTTGGTACAKTATTTCCTGTTACAGTCATTATGACTATTCCTACCTTTTTTAGAAAGAAAAGCACCCTATCATATGTACCAAATCCTCTCATTAAGCAGGCTTTATCTTCACAGTATTTAGGGAATGTTGTGACTCAAATATCCACAGGATGACAATTTCTGTTGTGTTTTATTTTTTGATATGTGCTATCCAAACAAACTTAGGAAAAGCACATTTTTGAATTCTATGGTTTTAGATCCAAAAAGAAAAAGATTATACTGCTTGAACATTCACAAAGGTAAATTCATTTTTACTTTGTCTCTGTAAAAACAAAAACAAGTATATTTRTAGTAGCTTTTCATTAGAAAAAATATAAGTTAAGCTGTAAGAATTGAAAGTCCCCAAGAATCCAGAAATGAAGATATAGGCTTCTTAAAGGCTGCTCAATAAATGTTCTATCCATTTATATTTGGCTACATTTTCAAGGAATTTTTTGAAGACTGGGGATTTAAAGCAACTATGTATTAGAGATAAAAACTTCAAAAACACTCTGAATTCCACTTCAATAGCCTTCCTATTTCCATGTTTGCTTTTCCTTTGGCTTTATGTATACCAATTACTTGTTTTAAAGAAACTTACTACTACAGATACAAAATCTGAATAACTAATTTCAGGTATTAATGCACTCATCTGTGAGTGTTTTCGTAATGTGATGGTATCTTTCAGGTTTGAAAATGGAAACGAGATTATAGAAGAACTGTTTGCAATATTATTTAGGATTTCATTTTTATATTAACTAGAAAATACAGTGAAGTAYACCCTGCATCAGAATGTATATTGTTGCTTAGAAGAAAGCTGATGCTAATAAGATTTAGCATACTGCAGGATGAGATCTATGCCACAGGACAACAATCTAATATGATTAAAAATCATATTAGAAACCTAATTTAGTGATTTAGGAGGGACTCAAATGATAGACCAGCCTCAAATAGTACTGACTGGGGTGAATTCAGCCTGGTGACAAACCAGAAATAGTCCTTCCATCAGGGAAAAGGGCAGCCACATCCTTCATCAATATAAAGTGCATTGAGGCTCAATCAAAAAAAATATAGAAAAAATGTTAATATGTGGATGACAACATGCATTTTGGACTAAGTCCTGATAATTGCTAAATGTCATAGGAAACRGATGTTCTGTATGCACACATAGGCTCTGCTTTATTTATATTCTGAAATAACTGTACCTACAACACAGGAAGAAATTCCCTGCTTAAATATGAATATATGATTTTTTATGACACTTAGGACTGTGTGATCACATCACTAGAAAGATCCTGAACCTGTTATATTAAGCACACAGCAAGGTGATCCTTCTCTCTTTCTTCTCTGGGAAAACGTAAATTCCAGAACTCAATATTAGAAAATACCACAAGGAAAACATATATAGCCACTGGTCAGTTATTGTCTGATAGGTGGCACATATTTAGAATGGCATCTTTTTGGAAAGATACTCTAAAAATGGCAGAGGACCGTAATGTTCAGTCATACAACCAGCAATATCAGTTTGGATTTTCTAGTCTCAAAATGCTGCTACGAGTTGCCCCAGGGTGACCTTGGGTTGCATTAGGAAGAGCGTTGCCAGCAGGTCGAGGGCGGTGATCCTGCCCCTCTACTCAGCACTGGTGAGACCATACCTGAAGTGCTGTGTCCAGTTTTGGGCTCCCCAGTACAAGAGAGACATGGAGCTACTGGAGTGAGTCCAGTGGAAGGCTACGAAGATGATTAAGGAGCTAGAGCATTTGTCATGTGAAGAAAGGCTGYGAGAGCTGGGACTGTTTAGCCTGGAGAGAAAAAGACAGAGAGGAGGACTTTATCGATGCGTATAAATATCTTAAGGGAGGGCTTAAAGAAAATGAGGCCAGACTTTTCTTAGTGGTGCACACCAATAAGATGAGAAGCAAAGGACACAAACTGAAACACAGGAAGTTTCATCTGAACATGGGGAAAAAAATATTTACTGTGAGGGTGACTAAGCACTGGAACAGGTTGCCCAGAGAGGTTGTGGAATCTCCATCCTTGGAGACATTCAAAATATGCCTGGACACCATCCTGTGCAACRTGCTCTAGGTGACCCTAGTTGAGCAGGGCGGTTGGACTAGATGATCTCCAGAGGTCCCTTCCAACCTCATCCATTCTGTGATCCTGTGACCTCTGTAGGGCAGGTTTGGAAGGTCTGAGGGGGCTGTAGAAAGGGAGAAGGAAAGCATTCTGTGAACCTGAGCATGAAAGTGGTGGGTTCCCAAGGAAGGAAAAGAAACGAAGACATTAAATATGAATGGAACAATATGGTTATTCTGTTCTTTACTCTTCTCTAAAAAAATGACATTTAGGCATTATCAGGGCCAGGGTACTGGTTGTATAGAATCATCAGTCTCGTTCACTGTAGCTGCTTTTATAGTCTTACATTTTTATGTTATTTCCAACACAGATATTTTTTACATTGCCAGTGCTTAAGATTTTATTCCCACTGCAACAAACTCTGAATCTGGCAGTGTGAGTCATAGGAACTCAAAATCCTTTCACTGTATTATCCCATAAATCCCCAACAATTTTGGAGAGGAAAAATAATACATACACATTTGATAATCAAGTATCTCTTTCTCTCTTAAATCCTATAATAAAAACTTTMATTAAAATACTAATGTGGCAAAATTAAAAAGATTTAAAAAGGAGAGAGGGGAAAGAAGAATACAAAATAATAATTTTGTCTGAAGCACATTATGGTCCTGATTTTTTTTTTTTTTTTCATTTTAGTCAATGATAATATTCTACAGACTTCAACAGAAACAGGATCAAACCTCTCATGAGCAGTGGCACTTTGATGTATTATACCAATACATCACCCTATGCAGCTCCTTGATGATGTATTGCACTAGTGCTTTATCAAAGTGTCATAGCACTGATGAAGGCATAGCACCTTCTGGCAATGGTCTGTAATGAAAACTGTTGCATTGTAGAGGAGGTTATGTTATGTTATGTTATGTTGTATGTTAGGTTAGGTTAGGCTAGGCTAGGTTAGGTTAGGTTAGGTTAGGTTAAGTTGTTCTGCTAAGGAAGAATATCAGAAAAAGAGGGATTTGTCTCCAGGAATGAGTGGCAGAGACAAACACACTAAGTGATCAGACTAAATTAACACATCTGGGAACAAAGTTCACATAGGACCTTGGGCTGCTAAAATAATGTTATTTGAGACTTTTAGTCCTATACTTTTTTAATAGCACTTTTTATTGTTGTTTTGGTAAAGAAAACTAAAATATGAAAAGCAATACATAATAGTTTGTCACAAAAATGCTTTCTCAGTTAAATAGAATACTTACTTTTGGCTTAGAAGGAGCAGTTACTCTTCCCAAATCACCATGTAGCATTTCCTTCYGAAGAAGTTGATTTGATAAGGTATCACACTCCTGGAAACTCAAGATGGAAGTTTGCAGCTGTACATGAAACTGCTCTTGGCAGGTAGAAAGCATATTATATCCTGTTATGTTTAGGACATTCATGAACTGGGAAAATAGAAGGGGGAAACAGCACAGAATGCTTTGGTGAAATTCTTAAACTTTCCCCTCCTTTCTGAATGTAGCTTACTACATTCTTTGCTACAGACTTTGCTTTTCTCAAATTTTTTTTAGGCATATTGTACATAGCAGTCTAAAAAAGAGAAAAAGATCAGATTAAATTCTATTTTCAATAAACATATGCATAATCATTCAGCATAGCTTTAAAAGCAAAAAGCATAATCAACTGCAGTGAAAACAGGGGAACACTTGTTGAGAGACCTATTACAAATGTCTACCCCACACTTATGGCTACAGTTAAGAATATAGAAGGGAGAAGGAGACATAATAATAAACAGTATTTTCAAAGATTCAGTCTTTCTGAATGTCACATAAAGCATGGGTCTGTCATCCTTATGCACCTCAATTTCTGCTTTCTTTTGCCTACTGAAATTTCAGTCTCAGGAGAAAGAATTGAACGATACAGATTTATTTTTCCTATATCTTTATTATTATTTGTAAACAATGCTAGCAATGCCATAGTTCAGAAAGGATGGAGTCAAGATTAAAGATAACTGAAAAGTAGATAATAGTTTGCCTCAATTTGCACTACATATCTATGTACTGTTTATCATGACAGTCATCTTTTGCAAGGAAGAAAGATTTTTCCTGCTTGTTTTCAGGACACCTCAGTTATACTCCCTTTGGTCCCATAATAGGAATGTGGCTGATTTCCTGTGTTTCAGCCACCTTCTCTCAAGTTGAATATTTTATACAGGAAAGAAGATTTAAACTGGATAAACTTTTACTGCATAGACCTTGAGGTACTCTTTACTAACGTGACAGCCTGCTGAAGCTCTACCCCAGGATCTTGTCCATTTCTCAGAATTATTTAGAGAAGTGGAAGTGCAAAAATATGTGCTTTTTKATTTGTATGTTTTTGTTTACTTATAAAGATTTCCCTTTAGATTTGAAAACTACTCTTTTTCAAGAAAATGTTTGCATTGCTTCTCCCAGAGATACCACTATGAAGCCTAAATTTATTTCCTCATTATTGTTTCAAAATATCTTTAACATAAGCTCTTTAAATCATTGACATTTATTTGCTAATGTGTTTCTAAATGCTCATTTTTTTCGACATTTATCTTATAGATGCTTGTATCTTATGGTTAGTCTACTCTTTTTGCATTTTGGGGACTTTGTTATGATTCAATGATTTAAAGATATTTGTTAGAGTATTTAATAGGGATATTATCCTGAATTGTGTATATTGATGGACAATGGGTTTAGCCTAATTTTCTTCAAAGCTTCTAGAAATATTTAATTACCTTTCTTTTTCCTTTCTCTGCTTTTTATTTAGTTTTTTTTTCTATTCCTCTAGTAATTGCTAAAGAAACCCTTGCTACTAGTAAGTGAGGTGAAAAGCCAAGAGTGAGACTTCTAACACTATTTAATCTCAACTCTTGATGAAACAGTAGAACTTCAGAGAATTAATAGTTGAGTGTACGTTCCTGGAAATAAAGTGGGTTTTTTTTTGTTTTCTCTTTTTTTGCTGGTGATATTTGCAAACCCATTACAAAGTTTTTTCAGGGTGACTATTATTAAAATACAAGGTTAATTAAGTTATGCTGGTTGTTTATTGCTTGCAATTTGGCTTATGATAATGCCCTGAATATGTGGGATCAAATTTAGCCATTAGCTAGGTACACTTTGGAGTAGAATGGAAAATTTTATTATGTTTTATTATGAGAGTACAGAGATAAAGAACAGAAAAGAAACTCAATCTAAATATAGGTGACTAGCTAAAATGTTAGCCAAATAATATTTTGGCAGCTGTGGCTGAACACATCCCACATCACCTATGTATGTTTCATTAGCTCTATGCTCCATTTATAAAAGGCAGAAAATGAAGAAAAAATAAATAGCCTTTACTAGAGACTTGATCAAGTTCAAATGTGTGTTACCACAGTTTGCTGTAATTTCTTATTTATGGAAAATCAATTCCCTGTTCTGCTAAAAAGTATCTACTAAATAGCATTATGGTCCAACAGCTGTAGCATTTATTAATTTATACTTGACATTTGTAGCAAGCAATGCTGCAAAATGCTAATATATTTCATAGATGCAGTTAAAATTTTCTCACTTCACCATACATCTCTTACATTAGCTTATGTTAGTCATCACTTGTTTAGTAAGGGTCCAGTAACAGGAGCCTAAAAGAAGCCTTTCCTTTATTGGTGTAGTATTCTGTAGCTACCACCCAGGTTTACTCAGTATTGTAAAATAATAATGTGTTAGGATTTAAGTGTCTACAGGCTATATTGTGTATGATGATAAAAACTGATCTTAATTTTTTAATCACCTTATTTTAGTACTGGACAAAAGGAAAAGTGAGTCATCTGAGTTTCTTGTCCTTTTCCCAAATTCTGTTTTTCTGTTTCAGTCTCTGACRTGTATAAAGCTTCCCATTTCTGAATAATATGATATATTCTGTTCTGCCATAGACCTTTCATTGCCACTAGTCAGAAATTAATATAATGTCTTGCCCATTTTACACTTCTCTTTCTGCTCATTGCCTGTACCATTTTTCTTCTGATAATAAATCTGAGGAGAAAACAACATAACATCTTTCTCTCATCACTTTCTTTTAACTTTCTATATATTCTGCTGTTCAAATGTTACTTTTACAGTAAAGGTTTTGTGTTGTGAATTTATTTAAGTTTTTAATCATCTTTTAAGTGGAACTAACTTTAAATAGACAAATTGGGGTAGCAGGTAAAAATTATATGGATTAATTTGATATTTTTCCTTGTTTGATAACTTTATTTTTAGGTACAGGTTGAACCTTTTT
The DNA here is from genome assembly GCF_003343005.1 of Rhea americana. NCBI lineage: Eukaryota > Metazoa > Chordata > Aves > Rheiformes > Rheidae > Rhea > Rhea americana. The sequence goes on from NW_028186978.1 coordinate 7,823,099, forward strand.
TCCTTGGTTTACATTAATATTTTTTGGTTAGGTCAGACAGCTATTGTAATGAATAAAGGTTAGATGATACCTACGAAGCAAACTGCAGTAGTGAAAAAATGAAAACAACGTAATATGCTTCAAATTTAGAGGGAAGAAACTTTCTCACGATGTGTTTCAGCTGCTACTGAGCTGGGTGCAACTTCTCAAGCATTTCCAGCAGCGTGTAATTAACAGGAAAAGTTGCCATGTTCTTTCCTGACTACAAAAATTGCTGAATGTCTGCAAAATTTGTATCATTCTTTTATAATGAAACCCAAGAACAGATCTGTATAATTTATGTAGTGTTAAATGTTTGACACTGTGACTTTAATTATAGTTGGGAAACTTCTGGGGCTTTTTTCCTCTTGACTGATTTTGAAATACTCATTTTTCCAATTGTAATATGATCCTGATTTCGTCACTCATGAATGTTTAATTTCTCACATATGAAACCTAATGTGCTGATGTTTTGCTCAGCTCCTGTGTGATATATTATTTTTTTTTAGAAGTGAGTGTATTGGATATTCTCATGAGCAGTTTTACAAATGTAAGGGAAGACTCTGAAAACTTTCTTTCTGTCCTTCTGGTTATCTTTTTTGTTTTATGCTTATATATTTGTGTTCGCTGAATAGTTTCATTATTGTTATCTTTGAAGTCATCTGTATTTTTGCCTTTCCAGTTTTAGTATGAGATAAATTTTTCAGYCCATATCTATGATTTCTCCCCGACTTCCCTTTAAATTTCGTGTAATATGATTGCTGTTTGATTAAAAAAAGCTCTGTCACCCTAAGCCAGGTGATTACTTAGTGACTTATTTGCCATTATTTTCAGCACACAAACTTCCACTGCAGAGATGATGGTACCTGTGGATGCAGCACAGGTTAATCACAGGCGGCTCGTTACAGTCGCACGGCACTGGRTAATTGCTGCCTAGCCGCCTTAGGGGAGGCATAAAAGGCTACGGGACAGGTTTTGGCTCTCCTCTTTAAAACCAGACCTAAGCGCATTAGAAAGCCTCTTTAATWAAAATTGCGTGTAGCTGTGAGGGTACCGGGCATCCTGCCTTATTTTTATTTCTAGCGGAAGGCTGAATACTGGCGTGCGGCCTCGCCGGTTAACAAGAACAGACACGAGCCGAGGTRGCGGTGTGCGCGCGGGGCAGCTGGGCTGTTTCCTGCTCGCTGGCTCAGCAGCGCCCGTGCCGCACGCCGGGCTGGCGGAGGAAGCCCCGCCGGGGTCGTCAGCGCCCGTTCGTGCACYCCGGGCCCTGACGTTTCCCGAGCGCGATCCGTGAAAATCGATTCTCTGAATATGAGTGGCAAAAACGATATAGSCAGCCAGTACAGAATATCCCAGAAAAGGTTTTTTTTTGGATACATGTGTAGTCTCTTTGGGCACAAACTCAGCTGAATACATTAAACTATTTCTTGTGCTTATAGAAATAGTGGAAAATACTAATTTCTTGTGTTTGGCTTTTAGATGACTGACATCACAAATAGATTATCTGATAGGTATATAATTTGGGTTATTGTCTGAAAATGACACCTTAAGATTAAAGCTGTTGGGATACTATATTATGTCAAATAATGATGAGTCACTTGTGAAGATCTAACAATTCCTTTTTCTCTCAGGAGCAGGAACTGCAAACGAATGATTTGCATCCATAAGACATTCATGTTGCATTATAGCTCTGTTCCTTAAATTGCTCTCCCCAGTAAACGAGTCATGGGAACTTCCATGGCCATGACATAGTTCTGGGAAAAGCAAACTCCCGTTATGTTTGATATTGCATTGTTCAGAAGGAGCTATTACAGTACCACTTACCCAGATCCCTTCTTTCAGTTTGAATCTATTTCATTTTGTGAATTCTGCTGCTAACTTTCAGTCATCTGCAAAGAGACACCCAGTTGCTTTTAGTTATTCACGGGTGAGAACTGATTTCTACCAGTGTCCTCAATAAAAAGAAAATTACTTCCTGTAAGTATTTTCGCTAAAAGTGTACGTTATAATGGGTTGACAATGACCTCACCTTCCCCACTGAGCTGATAAGTATTTGCATGTTTTCACTCTTTCTGCTTTTCACTTGAAAAAAATAGCTGACAGACAGTTACCTCCATCGGAAGGTAAAATGTGCTAGTTGCTCAATATCTCAGTAGAAAGAGAGCAAATAAGTGTTTCTGATACATAAAATCATCTAATCACATGGATTTTTGTGTACCCAAGCTGTCGGACAACAGTGGTTATAGATATCCATGTATGTGTGTGCGCATGAATCTTCCTTATAATTAGGATCCTATAAGGTTAATGTCAGAATAACAATCATCACTGGCAGTTATACTAAAATATCTGTTTATTTGTTGTATATCCAGAGACTATAAAACTGCAAGCGTCCACATTGGTAGTCTGCTTTTAAATTATGCAGATAACAGTATTTTCCTAAGTTAATTCCTGCATAAATTAGATGATCCTTTGGAAAAATCCACGTTTTGTATTCTCATTTCACCCTTTCAAAATACAGCTATTTGAATAGTTCAGGGTGACTTTCCAATTCACTAGAAATTGCTAACAGCAAACAAAGCTATTCATATCAAAATATTTATTTGCAGAAGTATTGTTCTTACTTTGTAAGATGTTTCCTTTAATATTTGAAATTCTGTTCTCTTTTTATTGCCTTTATATTGCACTCGATATCTGCTGCTTTAGTAGGTTAAATTGGCAAAAATTCAGAAACAGATTTTTTTCTTACGATACTGAGAAGGGCAACTACCTTTTTCCTCTGACTATGTAGAGACCCTGATCTCTTATTTTAGTAAGTTTAGCTAAACTGTTGTCTAAATTAATTTGCACGTTCACTGTCTGAATTAAGAGGGCTAAAACCCATTGGAGTTCCTTAAGACAAAGTGGATAGCACCTTAGACACCAAAGAGAATTAGTAAAAAAAGACAGATGAATACATGAATAAATGTAAAATAATAGATAAGGAATACCTATMTAGGGAAGGAGGGAGCACAAACGTTCCCACAGCAACCAGTTGTGATATGACAAATAAAGGTTTATGACTTAAGGGGGAAATGAGCAGTACAGGAAGACCAGCTCCTGAGAAACAGAAAAAATATTTTTGCACAAATATACTTAGTATATTTACTAATTAAAATCAGAGAAATTAAAAGTATTAAAGTTTCATTTGTGTTTGACTCAGAAGTTTCTGCTTCTGCCTTTGCAGAGCAACTGCAATGACAAAGATGTACCTTTGTGTTGCAGCAGGGAGCACAAAATGGCAGTCTCTGTATTTGGAAAATCAAAGCTTCAGAATTTTCTTCTAACCACGATGGCTGATTCCACTGAGTGTTCAGCTTTGATGGCTCTAACACATGCAAATCTGACTGAGTTTGATGAAGATTTTAGACGGAGCAGAAGTGCATGACCTTTTCTGATAGTGACCGGCCAGTGTTTCGTTGCTTTGAGTTAGACGTCTAGTGCTCTGAAGACTTTTGGTTGTTGTTGTTGTTRCCTCTCCAACTTCATTCCTCTGTTGAAAAGACTGACCAGAAAATACTTTAAGCGGCTGCTTATGACATATCAGTTGATACACTGAGCATTCACATGTTTAAATAAGGGAGAATCTTCAGAAGAACAGTATTGTAATGGACATCATTCTATGAAGGCATTTCTCTAACAAAATCTATTTTAAAAATGAAAGTGAGTGTATTATATTACCTTGGTTTGGAGCTGTATGTGTAGATGCATTGTTATAACTCCAGTTCCACAAGATACTACTATTTCCATAAATGCGAGTTCCCTGGGTTTATCTTTTCACAGAGTAGAAAACAAATTTTGAACAGACCTTATCATCTGACATTTGTAATGATACTGTTTTTAGTATTACCTATTCGATAATACCACTAGAAAAAGTTCAGCAGAAAAGACTAAATTTCAACTAAATTTGGATTAAATTTAGATTTTAATTAAATTTGGACGTCAAGTTGATTAGAAATAGACTCCTTTTTCTGAATGTTTTTGACAGTAACTACAAACAAGATAACTTCACTTTTCTCAGAATCACTGTTTCTAGGACTGGGTCCTAATGCAGCCAGATTACCAAAACTAAAAAGCCTAGATATCGACAAGTCATGAAACCAATAGATTYCTACGTTCCAACAGTGTTTATGCACTACTGTTCTTATTCCTGGTTTTGCGTTACTTTTGAAAGGGAATTGATAGTGTATTTGGAGCTCCATTGGTACGGTGGCTTACCATTTGTTTTTATTTTCCTTTCTAAATTATTCTAATTTACATTATCAGTGAATATTTTAGAAGAATACTTATGATATGAAACATATTGGTGATTTTTTAATGAATAATGCAAAAACTTTTTATATTCYTTATGTCCTTTAGGTACATAAAATACAATTTCCAGGAGGGCATTAATGAGGTAAGAGGTTAAATCCTGCTAAAAAATAGTGAGATATGAGGAGAACTAAAGAACTTTTACTTGGTCTTTCCCTTTATTCTTCCACTCCGTCAAGTCAGAGGTGAGCTACAGGTATACAGAATTTTCCAAGAGACTTGAAAATTCCTGTGAAAGTATTTTTAGGAAATAATACCTTATCTGAAAAGAGAAACAAACGTAATAGTAATTTTGTATTATGCATTAATTTTGTATCAGACTATCTATGAGATGACTCAACACTCATGTTAAGCCCTTGCATTTAAAATAGATATAGATAGCATTTAGGGTTTTTGTGAACTGATTTATTTTTAGAGCACAAGAATTGTAGTAATCCCTTAAGTAAACTGCAAAAGTAGTTTAATGTAATTTTAATTGTATTCAGCTGTGCAGCTCTATCTTGATTAAAGTTATCGTTGACCAAAGTGTAATCACATCTTGATTTTTTTTCCTTTTTATTTYTTTAGAGTTAAGGATCAGTTGCATTATTTTGATTAGCTTACACTTTAGATACATATCACCAGTAAGTGTCCTACTTCCTTAGATTTTATTTACATGTTTATTATTCAGCAGGGAAAAATATAAAAAAAATCTGCTAATTCTATGAAACATCAGTACATTACAATATAGTAAATGAGAGGCTATTATTCTTCAGATTGGTCTGCACACTCAAGCTCCCAAAAGAAATGGGCTGCTGAATTGATTATAATTTGTCTGGAATTGACTGTACATGCATGTTAAGCAATYTTCTACAAAATTGCACAAATTTGGAACATCACCATAGCAATATGCTATCATACACAATTGCAACTAAATATTATAGCCTTAAATAGAAACTTGTTTGATATGTATCATGTTCTACAAAATTCAGTTTTAGTGAAATGATTTTTATAAACAGTGCAAATGTTTATGCCAAACACATATTGTAGAGTTTGCAAGGAATGCAAAAATATTGTAAGGAAGTTCAAGGGAATGTTTATTGACAACACTTAAAGAGAACATGTTTGAGGACAGCAGTAGAGAAGATGAGATGACTTGTATTGTTATTCTGTTCCGGAAACATGGTACCTTTTCTCCATATCTCTGAAGAGGCTAGTAGTGCTGCATACAGATGCAAGGATCCAGTCTTTCATGGCCAGCTGTAGGATCTTAGCCATACATTTCAAGTAAGATGTTCATTCAACTCTTATGTTATTCGATACTGAAGACTTTTTAAAGTCAGTATTTTGCTTCTTTCCATTAAAATCYCTTAAATAGGAAATCTTCCATCACCCTAAAATAGAAACTGAACAATACTTCAGCTCACTCTAAACCATCTGTTTACACTCATTTCTATCACATACTTCTCAGTGATTTGCATTTTGCCCAAGCTGTCAGTTCTGCCTTTGCCAATGTTAAATAACTTCCCACAGTTGTGGTAGTTCTTCTCAGTCGTAGTGCTAGAATAAATTTTCAACAACAGAAGGAAAGGCTCAAGATAGCTATATGTATATGTCTAAGTAAGCTAAAAATGTTGTAAAATAAAAAATCAAACAACACACACTAAATATGTTGTTCAATGCATTATTTTTAAAATTTGATCTATTACAAATGTTCAAGTTATGCAATGCAAAATATAGACGTGTTTTTATACAGTTTTGCCATGTAAAATGTGCTAGCCATGGCCTGAACGCAACATGAGTTTGTAACTTTTCCCCACCTGTTTTTGAAAGGATTCCATCACAGTTAGGATAATACAGAGCTGAGGAAGTCCATCTAATAATACCATCTAATACCACCTACCAAAAACTAATAATAGATGAAATGTCCTTATCCTTCTTTTCCACCTTTTCAATCTTTTTCTTGCAACTGTTTTGCCCCTATTTCTCCGACCTAATACAGATCTCTCAGGCCCTGTATTATACAGAGCTCTCAGGCCTCTCATCTCCTCCCTCTTGCTACAGTAATACTGAAGTCTGCTGTACTCATTTTCAGTCTCATTAATGGACCATTATATATAGTGAGAGGAGAAAACAGGTCTTACCGATCATTTAAAAAGAGCTGGTCACTGACTGAATTTTATGCTGTTGAAGTAAAGAACTCTGAAGGCTGTGGGTGATAATTTTAGGGTTTGAAGCTGATAAATATAGGAAGTTTTCCTTAGAAATATTTGGCTCTGTAACTAACTTTAAAAATTTAACAAACTTGAAAAGATTTATAGTGTAATCAAATATGTTTTTCCATTCATGTTCCATCTACCATCTGTTCTCTACTGTATTTTAAGGATTACAGAAGTAGAYTGACATATTTCTCTGTATTCATTTAAACATACAAATCATGAAAAAATGAGGATTCTTCATTCTTTTCGTTTTTCAAATTACACAATCTAAAAAGACTGTTCAAAAAAGATTCTGAATTGACAGCTGTAGCAAGTAGAGTTAAATCTTACAGAGATGACAAATTGACAGGAACAGCAGCAATCCACAGTTTCTTAACATTACCTTGACAGTATACATCTGATGTGGAAAGTACCTCTTTTGGTGAAAGACCTTGCTCTTTTTCTATTTATAATTAATTTTTTCCCCATTCTTAAAATAGGTATTATTAAAATAGGTGGTTCTCACTGTGGTGGCATTTTCAGGAATCTGATAACAAGTGTATCAACCTACATCTAAAATAATTTAACTGACTTTAGTGCTATTATTTAATGCCTCCACAATAGAACAACGATATGGCTTAAAGACATAACTTGTGGAAAAAGCTGTAGAAGTGAGTGAGCAGCAGAGCGGTATGATGATTTTAAAAGGTTTTAGCAAAAGAYAAAAAACTGTGAAAATTCTGTGTAAAAGAAAATATTCAAAAACAATGGGAGAAGAAAAAGAAAAAAAATAATCAAATTTTGCTCTGAACTTAATGAGAAATCTGTGGAAAAATCCACTATACCTTTAGTCATCAGTTGTAAACTGTAGTCAGAAATAGGCTGTTGGGCTAATTAGATGCCAGCTCTCATGGCTATTCTTGGCCTATCTGCCCTGAGCAAGCTGCTTGGATCTCCTCATATAATTAAATTTATGATAATAAAATTATGTAACATTGTTTAGGCATCAAGCAATGTCAACATTTTTCAGCTTTACTTCAGACTTTTGTGTACTCAAACACTGCAGAACCAACAAACTAGGCAAATAATCAATCCATTTACATGCAATCATAATTTGCGTAATTTGAGCAACAGAAAGAAGATTTTGAAAGATCTTAGAGATTTTGGTTTTACCAAGTTACAGTAAATGGTAGTCTGATTAAACACTAGTTAAGTGCAATTCTAGTAGGGATCTCTTTGTGATTTATAACAATTTAGACTCAATAGTACTTGCTTTTTAACCAAAAAACAGCAAATGATTTTKGCAGGTAGGATTCTAGTTTTAGCTGTGGAAAACTATTAGTTTCTACAAGTACTGTTCTATAGTCTGTAAGCTGTTTGCTTAATGAATGTAAGAAGGTATAAAATAAGAGGGTTTTATTTTTTACTTACAAATATTTCTTTCTTAAAATCTTAGGAACTATAGACCRCACTTGGATTTTAAAGTAGGAAATGACAGCTAATTTCAGGGAAAAGAAACAAATATGGAAGTGCATGATTTGTGCCAGCTTACTGTGGCCATGCTGTTTTAACAACATGGGCGTGATAGGTTTGTAGGTGGAGGTAATATCTTCTATTAAATTAGCTGTCATAATTGGAAAAATCTGACAAACTTTTAGGCTCACATGCTCTTCTTCAGATATGAAAGAAAAGATTGCTGAAAGAAAGCAGCAGCTTTCAAATTTACACAGAAGTTTAAAGTCCTTGATCGCAGTTTAGTCAGATATGGGCCAATTAAATCAGCTACCAAATGGTCTTTAGAGAGGTCTTTGACCAAAGGTCTTTGATAAGAAGACCATTTGTCTGAATTAATTCTTATGTTTAAATTAGAACATCTTTCAGCCTACCTTTGAAAAAAGTCTTTGAAAGAAAAGGCATATTGATATATACTCTAAATGATATATATTTAACTAAACTCTGAGCAATTGCTTTTAATTTGTGTCTTGCTTTGACAGCTACTTCATCTCTCACAAAAAATGAAGAACTTATGTGCCTGACGACAGCAATTTTTTTCAACTGTACCCACTGATACAATAAAATACATTACTTGTATCTAGAAAACTTACTTTGAGAAGCAAGGGACATCAAAGAAAATCCCCTGGCTGCCATCTAATTTTAAAGTGGGGGATTGTTAAGCTGTGATAATGGCTATACCTTCTCCCAGTGTTATTGACTCTGTCGCATGAGAAGAGGTAGTGAAGTAAAACTGTAAGACATTCTGGTAGTTCCATCCATGCTGGCGGCTGGGGAAGTGCAAGTAGCTTTAGGGAAATGCAGAAGTTTTGTGCCTTTTACTAGTCTTCTATAAATACTACAATTGTCTCTACTGTTCATTATCAGAGTTTCATTAAAGGATCAACAAATTACAAATGAAATGAGAAATAACACTATATACAATAAGCAAAATGAACTATAAAAGTGAATATTATTAGGAAGAAAATTAGAATGAAATTAAGCCAAAGAAATGGACAATAAATATCAACAGAATGAGAAGTTAATGGTTAAGATGAGCAAGATTTTAAGGAAAAAAATAAAAATTATCATTTGACTTCTAGAAAGCTGCAGTCGTAAACTGCAGGGTAAATTAGGATCCTTATTTCTCCTCGTAACATATAAGTTTAATTTAGCTCTGGTTAGTAAAAATGCAATAAGAGGCATTTGAAAATAAAAGTGTTCTTTAGTTTCATTTCTTTATTAAATACATTTTGTCTAGATGTCATTTGCATAGACCTATTCTTCTGGCATCTAGATCTGAAAAAAAAAAACCCTTTAAGACAAGGATTTGAATTATGGCCGTTAAACTCGAGTACCAGTCAGATTTTACAGCTACAGCGGGACCTAGTTTGAATGTTCTTTTTCTGACACATACATTCAGCAGTTTTTTTCCTATATTTCAATAAGCAGCAAAATATCATATCATTTTCCCTAATGTCAAAACTTTCTTGTGAAACAGAGATGCAACTCAGAACTTCCAGATTCATCTGAAGAGTTTTAAAGACTTTCTAGYGCAGCAAAATATATTAGATATCTTCACGTTACAGTCTTCATCAAGCTTTGTCCTCGGCCAAAGTAAACACTTCCTCATTTTGTATTATTGTCACAAAAGTTTATGCTGCCATTCTTACTTTACTCTGATTCTTAGAATGACTTTTCTAGGTTGAGAATACTTTTATTTCAGTTGGTTTATTTAACCAGGTATGGTTTGAATCTTACGTGCACTGAAAAATTGTGGAAACAGCCTCAGAACTGAGAAACTGCTATTGGCATTGAAAGAACAGAGAGTTGTTTCAAAGTGGGATATTTAACAGGAACTGTATGAGGCTACTATGTCTGTCAGAACTTCTGTACAATCATTTTGAATTGAGAAAGCTTGAACTTCTACCTTCATAATTTTGTTGTTCAATTAAAACATTCCACTAGCATTGCTTCAGGGATGAAGCCTTATTTTTCTACATTCAGATGAGGCTGGACTCTCTTCAGTGGTGCCAGGTGACAGGACAAGAGAMAACGGGCACAAACAGAAACACAGGAAGTTCCACCTAAATGTAAGGAAAAACTTCTTTCCTGCGAGGGTGACAGAGCACTGGAACAGGTTGGCCAGAGAGGTTGTGGAGTCTCCAACCTTGGAGATATTCAAACTGTGCTTGGACACCATCYTGTGCAACCTGCTTCAGGTGACCCTGATTGGCAGGGGAGTTGGACTAGATGATCCAGAGGTTCCTTCCAACTGCACCCATTSTGTGACCACAGGATATACAATGTAAAATGCATGTTATATTTTATTTTTAGGATAGGATTTTAAATATGACTCAAACAGAATTCAGATTTAAGGACTAAATAAAAGTGGCCTTATTGTTATAGGATATGAAGCTACCTCTGAAGGTAGCTATTCCTAGCCACTATCAGAAACAGGATCTGGAACCAATCTCTGACACTTCTTAAGGTCTTAAATAAGGTATAATCAAAATAAAAATATACTAAAATAATTAATATACTAAACATTGCCACTTTGGAACAAATTAGTGGTATCTATGGGCTTTTTCTTTAGACATAAATCTTCACTTCCTGCAATTACACTTTTCTACCTGGGTACCAAAATTTAAATACTGAAAAACAAATATAATTCCTTTTTTCACSCATTTTCTGTATTTAATTTCATGTTTATAAAACTTAGTCTAGCTTTATGGCAGAGTGTCACTTTCTTATATTTGTTTTTCCAACTGTCATCTTGATTCTAGTAACTCAGTATAACAATTATATTTGTCATAATAATAGTATATTTCCATTACTAAGGACAATTTAGATTTCTTCTTCACGCTATTGTTCTTACCTCTGAGAATTACCTACTGGAACATTGCTGCTTCTCTTCAGCCTTCTTTTCATAGTAGCCATACTCAGAGCTAATAGTAGCTCTGAAGACGCATCTCCTGTTGTCTTTGTTCACCTGCTTTTGTAGTCATTCCTTGCTAACAGTACAATTAGATAGATGATGGAATTAATAGTATTCCTGCCAAATCCCAATTACTGATCACTCATCCCTGGTGAAATATTTCTGTCAAAAAGAGAAAACCTCAAAGAATGAGTTAGAGCCACTATGACAGTTATAAAAGATAATACTGGTAGGGTTTGGATCCTTCTTAGTCTTACTTGTAACTTCAGTCTGCCCTTCTTTTATGTTAATAGCTTGACACAGTCATAAACAGAAAACATTTGGCAATATAGAAAAAGAGGCACTCATCGCAAACTCTCTTTGACTGAGATCTGGATTTTTAAAARAGAAGAAAGTTCTATGATGGGGAATGATTCTGAAGAGCTAAAGTACATTTGTGGAGAATGAAAATCTGGAGAAAATCTTTGGGTGAATGGATGAGTCAGGCAAAGAGGGCCTTGAGGGGAGTGCCTAAAAGGTCCTGGGAACAGCTATAGAATTTAAGGACAGAAATGTACCTGGCTTCAGCTGGAGTCGTTTTTGAATGTCCAGAGCATGTTAGGGCATGATTCATGCTAATGYGGTCATGTGTAGTGTGTGTAACCGTGGATAGAGTTAAAGCCATGCATCAGGTTTTTCATATGAAAATAATTTCATATACAGGTGAAATCCCATGAAAATCCTTAGATGTAAATGGTAGGACACTGCTCAATTTCTTAATAATTTAATAATAATAAGTAATTTGTTATTGTTACTGTTATATTAAAGGATGGACTGAATCAGGAAAGAGTAATGAAACTATCATTTGAGGAATATGATAGCACTTGAAAGATATGATAAATTGAAGAAAGCAGTTAGATACGAATGGAAGTGTAAGAGAGAAGGATGGGCACTGTGTGTGCTTAATAGAAAGGTGGAGAGAGAAAATTAAGATTAATAGTGTAAAAACAGTTGAGGAAAGATGAGTAGGGAATAAAATCACATATTAGTGATTTCCTCAATTAAGTGTACTCCTAGTCTACTTTCTGCAATAAGAAAACCAACATTTCCTCACTACAAGGTTTAAAAKATGCTCATTAGTTAGGCTGAAGACAACTAACAGCACAGAAGCAGTATTACCTGGACATTTCTGAAAGCCTTTGCAGCTGTGGAATAGGTTGGCAAACCAGGAGGAGGTGAAAAGCTGGCGCTGCAACAAAGACTCTGACACTGGCTTTGAACCTAGTTTAGTGATAACAAAACCTTGTTTGATGCAGTTCTGAAAATCATAGCAAGGGTAAACATCCAAAAATATCACCTCAATTTAGATAATGTTATTAACATGCAATGTTTCTGTCTGAAACATTTTATAGAGGCTGTGTACAGAATCTGGACTTTATAACTGAATTTTTTGAAGTCTGTCACTTTTGGGGAGTCATGTACGGATCCATGACACAATCAGTATCCAAACACCGTCATTTACACTGCACAYACAGTTAATCAATTATTATAAGTGTAAAAGTCACCAATCTATTAAAAAAAAAAAAGGACATTTTGTCCTTGAGGTGCTCATATTGCAGCTCCATTAGCTCCTTCTTCATTTTGTGTCAGCCTAACATTCATGTAAAGGAAGTTTAGCAACAGGGCATAAAAGCCACAAACACACCACACACACACACACACACACACACACACACAAATCACAAAGACTGATTGTGTTTATTTCTAAGAGACTCTAGCTTATGGGGAAAAGAAGAAATTGATAGTTCTGAGGAGAAATCACTGTTAAGGCCGACATATTTCAGAGCAAATGTCAATATTACTTTGTTTTGCATTTTATCAGTTTGATAAACTGGGAGRGTTTGTGATGCCATCTTCCTTACTGTTCACGTATTAGTTTTTGAGGAAGCCAGTAATGTTTGCAAAAATAGCAACTTAATTCTTTTCTGTGTGAAGTCTCTACTTCTGAGTAAAATCCAAAGGAAAGCGAGCAAGCAAAACCCCGCTTGTCTCCAATGTGGCACAGGTAGATGGACAACGAGGATGAAATAGGGCAGACRAGACTTGTTGACTAGCTGAGCCAAGGTTAGTAAACTGTGATCCTGGAACATTATTCTTGCAATTTTTCAAGCAATTCAGTGAAGTAAAAATACTAAGCAAAAACTACTGTTGAATGTACTTGAATCTACACTGTATTTCTAATTCGGCAAGCCAAAATTCAAGGAAGCCTTAGTATACAGTATATGTTTCTTTCGTAGGAAGCCTTGTCCATATTTATATAAGCATGTGTTTTTAATACATCTCTGGAAACCTTGTTTCTAATCTATATATGGGTAATTACAATTATTATTAATATTTATTCTAAAGCTATCTCCTGTATCACAGAATGTTCTTATTGCTTTTACTTGCATATGGATATCAAAACCTAACCCTGCATGAACTTAAAAGTGAGTAAATATACCAGTAATAGMTAATAATAATAGTAGAAAACTTTAATCCTGAGCCCTGAATTGTATTATGAAGATTTATTGCATTTTGAAAGTTGTTGAAGATATTGCGCACTTGGGAAACTGGTTGCRTATCTTTTTCTGTTACTGTTGTGAGAAGCAATGCTGACTAACCTTAGTGCAAAAAATCTTGCAGGTTTTCAGGAACTGTTGCATGTTTTCTTAGCTTAATATTTTCTATATATATGACAATTTTGAGAAGAAGGCTTGTAATGTTATTTTGCAGTCAGACTGTGGTGCATCTGCCATCTAATCATCAAAATAGTCCTCACACAGACTAAAGACAGTTAATAAGAAAASAAGATATTAATTTCTGTTAGAGGCAGCTGAATTTCAGTGAGGACGAAAAAAAGGACATAACTATTGCAAACATTTTAATGAGTTTTTCTTTGTTTCATTTTCTACCAGCTGTGATATCAATGAACATACAGTCTTGCAAACTGTCACACATAAGAATAGTTCTCATTGCTTTTAATTAGCTATTCACATAATAAAACTATCTACAAGAGAAAGGCTTTTTGAGATCAAAACTATATATGTAGTTTTATTTCTCTTTAACAATCTGCCAAGAAGTGTAACCTCCTGCTAGCTATCCAAAATGGAGCTTAAAACCCTTTTGGACTGTAAAGGTGAGCAGACTGTATTTTACTTTTATTTAAGTTTTCTTAAATATTACCAGTATATTTTTGTTTGCTTCTTTTTTCTTCTTCTCCCTGAGTTAATTGTACCTCACTAAAATTTCAAATTTTATTCCCAAATGCAGAAAAATTACATAAAATAGTGTGGAAAAAGACTAATAGCTGAAATATATTTTTTAACAATGATATCAAATTGCTAAATGGATAGCAGTAGACTTGATTAGCAAATATTTTACAAGGGAAACTCTCTTATCCTATCCTATCCTCATAAATATAAAGTCAATTAAATTATTTTGGTAAAGAATACACAGTTTTCCACAAGTCTTCAGTACAAGATCAGGCTGGCTGTGCTTTTAAAGCCTTCACTGGTCTTTCTAAAGATAACTGAATAGGTAGTGTCAGATGTAATAAGATAGAAACCAATTTTAAAAACAGGGTTTTCTGGTGGTTTTTTTCAAAGCTCATATCATTCAAATTATGTAGATACACAAGCTTGGTCATTTCTAGTATGCTTGACTGCAAGAGTTGTGCTGATTTAGATCAGCTAAAGAATTTGTGAGTTCGGCACTCCTATCCTCTTCTTGCTTTGGAAATAACACCTAAACTTCTCTTCTTTCTCTGCAGTGGTAGGAATAGCATGCTGTACYTACACGAATGTGTGAATATATTTTTGAGTTGTAAATTTAATTTATCTACAAATCCTTCAAAATTAAAAATATGTGCAGTCATGCAACTACTTATGTCTTTGAAAAGGTTTTATCTTCTACTTTAAATGAAGGAGACGATACTCAAAGTGCATAACAGTCTCTGATCTGATCTCACTCCTCTCAGCATAATTCCATTTCTGTTACGCTCAGCAGGAGAAAAAGTGCAAGTGAATGGTTTTTTTCACTCTGAATTGTAAAAAGGATTTGTGATCCCAAAACTAAACCTTCTGCCACTAATAAAAAGATTTCTCAGGCAGATTAAGGGAAATATRAGTAATTTCAAATGAGTTTACCATTTTCTATTGTGAGCTCAATGAGACATTTCATAATTTTATGTAAATAGTTAGTTACAATGACCTTTATTCCTTCTCAGTCTGCTTGATAACTTTGGACATACCTAATCTCATTTCTGATATTCAGTATGAACCTAAATGTCTTTCTAAATCATTATTGTTCTCTGATAGAAGCAAACTAGTACTACTTTTCCTTTTAAATAAAATTGTGCTCATATACTGACCATTATTCCAGCTCATTAGATCAAGCATCTTATCTGTTTAGCAATGGACAATTTAGTTCCTCTTAATCTTCTCCCACTCCTGCTTTTTGCTTCCAGGGCCTTTTTGGGCAATCAGTCTTTGCAGCTAATATTTATGGCCATAACTGGTCTGTTTGAGGTCTGAGGGTAGGAGCTCCGTTAACTTAGGGCTGACTTGTGAACCAACTAATTTCTCTATTTGGGAGCCACACAAGAATACCTGACCAATTAACTTTTGACCATCTATCTCTGGACTTCTTCCTGTGCCCCCTCCCACCCCATGTACAGCCTCCCTAGTTCCTACTCCAGCACAGCTTTTCTGATCTTTCTGTGGACCTGCCTAATCTTTGTCCCTGACTTGGGCTCTAAGTGCTGAGCCACTCACTTCTGCTCCCCAGCTTTGACTTGGCCTCAGAAAATGCTCTTCCTATACACTTTCTTTWTTATCCTTACTTTAGTACACTTCCTGTCCAGATTATCATCTTGGCTCATATGGATTGTGGCTTTAGGCTGCCCTAGTCATAGTATTAAGATCCATTCCAAGCACTAGTCTGATCCTCACCCCTGAGTTCTGTTTTCCTGTTGTGCTTTCCTTACAGGAGGTGGTTTACCTCTGAGATGTCGTTTTTTTCTGACCTCTATTCTTTTATCTCTGTGCAAAACATGAAAATAAAGGATTAAATACTCCCTAGAATATTTTTGGGTTCATTGTCGCTAGTGAGAACTATAGCTGAAGAATAAACAATCATCTGTCTGACTACCACCGTCCAAAGTTTTGGGGGATGGAAAAAAGAAATGTCATAAGAGGAGGACTAGTTCAAATTGAACAAATACAGTAACAAGAATCTTATAAAATGTGTGGTCCAGAAATTCTGCATATGTGATATAATAATATGCTACTAGWCAGCAGGCAGAAAGAAGTCTAATGCTCCCAGTAGACACAGTAATAATTTCAAATCTGTGTCATGATACATACTGGTTTGGTTTACAGATTAAGAAAAAAGACAAAGCGGATGATGAAATCTTGTTCTGACTGGAGAGACAGGGACTATCGCTGATTTCAGAGGACTAAGACTTAACCCAAAGTCTTTCTGAGTGCTAGAGATTGTGTAGAGGAATATAGGATGAAGGGCAAGAAGCCCTCTGTTTAAAGAAGGGTTTTTGTTATTTGGCAGGTGAAACTAAGAGGATTATCCAAACTTCATTGTGAATAGGTATTAGCAGGCAAAGAAAAATAATATGAAATTGCTTGCTCTATAGCCAGAGTCATCCCTTCTTTGATTAGAGAAGAATCATTTTCTAATAATAGTCAATGGTTTAGTAACATATAGTGGAAAGAACAATAGACAAGCAATTTAAAAAAGTCCTTCAGCAGAGAATTCAGGGAGCAGGGAGATTGACTGTGCAACTTTTTTAAAACACTTTTTTGTTAGTGAGAAAGGAGGAAGAACTATTGTAGAATTATCGCACCCTACAATAGGAAACTCTTAAGGATTTATTTAAGATATACCAGGCACTCTCAGCATAATTTCTTGCATATGAGGGTAATTATTACATGCATTACTGGGGTAGGCTGGGAAGGTGAAAACTGGAGTCCAAGTTTACTTATCTTTTTTTCTATTTAGGAGAAGAATGATGATCTAAATCCAGTTTATAGAAATTCCCTCACCACAGAGGGGTTTAAATTAAAAAAAAAAAAAAAAAAAAAAAAAAAAAAAAAAAAAAAGAGGATTTTGGGATTTTGTAAGGTTTCTCTTAAAATTTGATAATAGCATATGTTGTGTCAGTCAAGGACTATTTGAATCATTCAGTAGACTCCAGGAATATGCAAATCTGTAAGTGTTCAGAAACCATGACTGTCTGCATCATCCAGACCTCTGCCAGTAAGCAAAACAGCTGTGTGGTCCATGCAGTCGATGCGTGGAGTGCACTGCACCGGAATGAAAGAATCTGTGTACCTACATAGTGTTGGCAATGTGAAGATTTTTTTTCATGTGCCTGGAAAACTACTGCAGGATCAAGGTCCAGGAGAGGTAATTGTACTTGCTTCTGTGCCTATACATCTGAAGTGGATATTTCTAGATCCCTTCTGACACAACAACCTGGAGGAGAAACAGTTGTGTTTTAAGGATAAAAACCGTAGAAATGAGAAAGGAATTGGACACTATTTATAAAGGATATTTTAATAAAGACAGTGGCTAACTACACCCTGTATTTAAATTTACTGTTTGAAAATGATGGAATGTTATTAGTCAGTGAAATGAAGATGGATAAAATCAGATAAAAGTCTTATCTGTTGAACTGATAGGCTCTAAACATATTGATAGGACTGGAAAGATTTCATTTACAATTTTCTCTTTTAGGATATAATAGCACACTAATCTTACAGCACTGTTTGAAACATTTGTTCTCTAACACTGGCTTTTTCTCTTCATCTCAGTCTTGGTAAGCTTATCTTAAGAGTTATGCAGGTCTAAAGAGTTTTCCAGGATGTAGTGATTTTCTTTGCCATTTAACAATACAGTTTCTATTTGCCAGAATTCTGTAAAGAGTTACAGATATCTATTGAACAGACTCTTTATACGAATTTTCATCTTAAGAGCATTATTGGAAAATTAAACACAGTGTCAAACTTTATTTAGACTCTGAACATCCCCAAGTCTTATACAAAAGTGTGAATATTTTATGGAGCACAAAATATTTCACTTAGTTTATGAAGCAAAAATATTATTTTGTAAAATAAAAAGAAAAAAAAAATCTATGAACAGCTAGTTTTATAAATGATGAAAAATACCAGGAACAGATGAATACCAAGCCCAGATGAATGGATTTTAGAAGTTACACAGAGTAATTAATGTGCATTGCAAAATTACATAAGTATAAAGAACTATTCTTGGTCTGTGTCTCATGTACCTATGGCTTGAAATATAAAGGTCTTCCTTTTCTCATGCCAAGTCTTCTGACATTTTATGTTTTGTTTCAAATGTACAATATCGTAACAATCAGAGTGTTCTCCTTCTCAAGGAGACTATATACGTCTTCTTTCATTATTAGACAAAAAATACTTTTTCGTGCACAAGAAAAATAACAATTTCCTGACGATATGAATTTCTTAAAGAATAGAAAGGGAGGTAGAAAAAGCTCCAAATAAAGCCCAAATTAGGTAGGTTTCCATATGCCATCTATTTTCAGTGGGATGTGGATAGCTAAATGAAGCATCAGCTGAAAGGAGCATGGATTAAAACTGTAGAGTTAAATTTAAAATAAGGATGTTTCTGAACCACATGCCCATTGATTGTCATAGCACAGTTATACAAAGGTTTTTAAAGACAATGGGGAAAAAAAAGTGAGGGGAGTTCAGTTTTGACTTTGTTTATTTTTTTTTCCATGACACTCTTTGGAAGACTATTTGTTTTGCTTCATTTTTTTCTGTATGGTTCTTATATTTTCCCTGTAAAAATGAAGGTTGCCACTGATATATTTTCTATTTGAAAGAAAGGGAGTTTTCACTTAAGTTCTTACAGATCTAGAAATACTTTATCATTTTTTAATGTCCCTGAGAATACCTGAAAGAATCTGCTTCTGGTAATAAAGAGAAGCATGTGCAGATTTTTTTGAGGGATCAGTACCCCCAAGGTTACCTCTTTAAAGCAAAATTTTGTTGGATTGAAATAGTACTTGGAGAAAAAAGGATAATTTTCAGCTGAATGAAGAAGCAATGATGTTGTCGGAGGGCAGAAGCGGTGTGGTCCCACTTCTGCATGCGTGCAGGAATAGCACTGCATTTTTCACAGGCTGGAGTCTACAGAGTTGAAAGTTGGAAGGTCACAGAGGAGCAGCTTTCTCAAAAAATACAGCTCCTTTCTGAATAGGGTATCAGGCTGGCAGTTTGACACCTTATTTTTAAAATCTATGCTACATTTTCCCTATTCTTTAATAGCTCATTTTTACTGGGATAGTAAAAATCTCAGTGCAGATGCAGTAGCTATTCTAATACATTTGGAAACTTCCAGACTATTTCTTTCGATCGTAATCAAGGATTTGAATTACATTAACTATATTTGTGATTTCAACCTCATTTCCCTTTGGACTCTTGAACCTGTCATGTTCAGAAACATGTATCTTCTACTTCTTGATTCCGTCTTCTACGAGAGCCCTCTTTGCTCTTTCATTTAAAATCATTTCACTCCTTGGGACTGCTAAACGTCGGCAGAGGCAAGTCAGCTGTTACAATGCCACAAGCGGAAAGGAGGGAGGGAGGGCTAAGAAGCTGCCCTGTTTTAACACACCTCTTTTACCTTTAGCTTGGATTTCTTTCTTTCTCACCTTGAATCTCCKTGCAGAGGGGGTGGGAGGAACATGCTTGAGAACTTAGCTTGATTTCGATGGAGCGGTTTGCAAGGAGGGATTTGCTAACCTGTTCTTCCAGAGTTTTATCACTCTTGTMATTAACATAACCCCGCTAGGTCCAAAGTAGATTTCTGTAGTTTTGTTCTGAATAACTTACAGCTGTTCTCACATCCAGTTCCTCCCTTTCATTTTCTTTAAAAGGAGCAGAATATTCAACTAAGGCGAGTGCTGTGTCGTAATTAATATGCAATTGGCATTCACAGGAAGCTGCCAAGCAGTAATGTGTAAGATTTGATACAGCACATTTTTCCCATTAAGTCATATCATTGTAATAACTATCAATTAAGTAGCAGAAGTAACTTCCTTTAAAGATGCTATCCCTTATTTCTTTTGCTAGGAGTAGAATGTGTTATCAAAGCCCAACAGCTAGTGCTCAAGAAGAGATCAAACGGGTTTGAAAGGCAGGAAGTACCACTGTATTTGAAACTGCAAAGATTGAGTTCTCTAGTACTCACACGTTTGCAGCRCTCACACTGAGAGAAAGCAAGTGAATAGCAGATACCGTGTTGCCACGGTGCGAGTAAAGGGAGACCTTGCCTTGGAAGCATTTTTAGCACCCGTTTTCCACGGCTTTAAATGCATGACACATTGTGCAAGATAGTGAGAACAAGCCCTTGGAGCTGGCTGTGGCAGCAACAGAGAGTGGAAAGAACAGTTAATTTAAAAATAAGAATTTTCATTCTGTAGGACATTCATAATCTGATTTCTTTTCTTTTTCATTCAATTGAAAATAGAAAGATATGAATATTATTATGACAATGGTAGTTGCATCATCCAGTATTTTTGTCTGAGTCACTCTGGTGCCTCAAGGGAATAGGCTTGGATAACTGTGCTCCCATTCTTCTAATATCCTATGTTCTGTTACTGAAATTTATTGTGTATAAGTGAAGTAACTAATTTTATTTATGATACAGACGTGTGTGATATAATCAGCTAAACCACTATTGTAGTCAATGGAGAGAAATGGATTACACTTTAGGAGTGTGATTCCATTCATCCTAGGATGGATGTCTGAAGTGGGTCGTACAGATCACTCCCAGAAAGTGCAGGCACACACTGCCTAAGTCACAGGCTTTGCATTGTAGCTGTAGGTGAATCTCACAACTTAAGTGCATAGAATTATCCACTTATTTTGGATTAAGACTACTCAAATCCAAAATATTAATTGAAAGCAAATAGGGTAATGTCTGTGGGAATACTTATATATTATATATATATGTTTTTTATTCTCATAAACAATAATTATTTTAAAGTGTTACTTAAGATCATTTTTAACATATTCCAACATTTCCTTTTTTATCTGTTTGTATAACAATATCCATGTGCAATAGCAGCTTGATAGGAAACAGATTCTTAACAAGTTCAATATTGTAAAATGTTTATGCTAGCTATGTCAGTTTGTTTGCACAAGGAAAATATTCCTTTCAACCTGTATAGCTAAGGTAAGAATAAGTGTAAGAATTTTCACAATTTTAAAATTGCTTAAAAAACAGGAGATTGAGGCTGTCACAATTTCACTAAGAAAGTAGAACTTGGAGAATCATGTGAATAACTTTTTTTTAGGCTTTTATTGTATTATATTGTCCAGAATTATTATTATATTGTCCAGAATTTTCATATTTTCCTTACCTTCTCTTGATCATCCTGATCTTCTGATCATTTTCTTTTCTACATAAAATATATTAAGAATATATTTGTTGCACATCAAAAAGATGAAAATATTTCTAGAACTCTGATTTTTAAGTTGTACTAGTTTTACTAAGGTTGTCAAGCTATTTGGTTACTTATTTAGTAAGGAAAATAAAAGAAAGTTATAGAATATTGAAAGAGAATAAAACAATGTACAGTAGGAGGAGTTAGTAAAAAATTGCTCATTGTAAAGTATTCCCCAAATAAATCCTTTATAGCACACAATACTTTATATATATATATATATGTATATATGTATATATGTACACACATACCTCACAAGGGAAAACATAATGAAGAACTCAGCAAACCTGTGTGGGTTACAGTGTTCATTAGGAGCACAACTAAATTCATATAAAAATGTCAAAGGAGCTCTCTCTGAATTCAATGTATATCCACATCGCAGGCCTGGATAGACACCACAAAGATGTGAATAGTCACAGAGTTTGTTACTGAGACTGGAAATCACGCTAGAGTTGAAGGCTACATGGTGCACTTTGTTGTCCCATAATCTTTCATATGAGAAGGTGGATAAAAGAAAACGCAGATCAGTTAACCCACCTAGACTTCCTAAAACATAAAAGCATCTGGGCCACTAGACTTTGGTGTATAAATTAGTCTTTGGAATGAGGCAGGTCTTTAAATGTGATTTCTTTTCTTTTCTTTCTTTCTTTTTTTCTTTTTTTTTTTATTTTTTTTTTTTTTTTTTTTTTTTTGGTCACAATACCATTTGCACAACGTGCTTGGTGTATTTGTGCTTGTTATTCTAGTAAAAGCGTTGAGTTAGTGAAGGACTTGAGCAATAACTGTAAAATCTTGCTTGTCATCTGCATGCGGTGGTAGATTTCTAGTCTGCTACATCAAGCTGCTTAGGAAGAAGTAGGAGAATATCCTTAGCAAGACAGACCCATTTGCCATGCTTCCCTGCGAACAGAACAGCAGCAGCATTATACATAGAATAGCTAAAGATTAGAAGTTTTACTGACAGCATGTCACTACCTCTGTGTTTCAAAAGAAAAGCTGGGAGTGACAGAGCTGCCTTCCTTCGACCCACCACAGGAATTTGTACGAATCAGGGAGACACACACACAAAAACAAATAAACAAGCAAAATGAATGCACTTGAAGGTAAAATGATTTAGCGAGGAGGAAGGCACAAAATCTTAATTTTCCCTTAGGCATAGGTTAATTTATTATTGGAAAAATAGCCTCAGAATTGCAGTGAGATAAATATCTTGTCATATATTTTAGCTATCATGTAGTTTAACACAAAATACATTTTATACAGCTTTCTCCTGCCTTTTTGTCTTTTTCTTTCATTATACCAGTCACTTTTCAGTTGTGGTTTTTTTTTTCTTCTTCTTCCTTACAATACTTTAAATCTATGTAGTGCTGCACTGGAAAGTGGTATGAAGACAGAATACAGGATGGATTTTGGTAATATATCAGCCAGAATACCTCAGACTTGCACTTTATCTTGCATGTTTGAAATGAAGAAAAGTGTACTAACATATTTAATTTTGTTGTCTGACACAGTAAGCTTATGCTACACTGGTGCTGTTTGTTTGCTTTGTCCACTCTAATTAATGTAACTCTTGTCTAATTGCTTTTATAAATATGTGTATATGTGTGTATATATATATATATATATATATAATTGTATACAAATTAATAGATTCTCCAAGTCTTCAGAAAAATACTAGATTTTACTGGAAAACATTTCCTTGATATTAATTATTTCACCTTACTTGGTTCCTTCCACTGGTTTTATTCAATAAAATAAACTTAGGAAAATTAAGTTATTTAGTTGTSTTTATTATAATATCAGAGTTCTTGAGATGCATTTACCCTACCAAAACAATATACAYTTATCGTTAGCTCTGCTTTTCTATCCAGCTGAAAAGATTCCATACGCATTCTTGCATAATCATCCCATAAGCATTCTTGCATGATTTTTAATATAGAGATTGCTTGACAGAATGATGTCATCATTCAGTACTTCGACATTGTTTCTTTTTTTCTCCTTTTTTTTTTGTTGTTGTCTACAAAAAATCAGTCTTGGACAATTATTGTAGACCTGACTATATATATTTAAGACAGACTTCATACCGGTTTAATTCTACCTCCCTTATAGTTGTATCTGCATTACTTTTCTTAGATTTAATTGCACACAGAGAATTTTTGGCAAAGTGAGTTTGGCAGAGTAAGGCAGGATATGGCCAGGATAATCRAATTTTGAATGAATTTCATCATATCTGGCAGACTGATAATCAGTGAAGTGCCTATTACTTAGTATGTCTTATTACTTGAGATTATGAGCTCTATTGGTAAATATGTATACTCTGATATGTGAGTGGAATGCCTGCAAAACTACTGAAGCTCTCAAGATCTGCTGGGAAGTGGCTGTCGGTTCCATAACRTCAGAGAGCACTGTATAATTGAGACACTGGTCTGCTGTATCCTCACTCTATATGCACTTTAMTAGTCTAATTATAATTTTAAGAGCTCATGCATTACTGAAAGATTCAGTCTTATAATTAATCTTAATGATATTTCATACACACTTTATCAAGAAGTCATTTGAAAGTGTTACTGTACATGGAGATAAACTTAATAAAACTAGTAAAAAAGTTTTATGAAAATTTCAAATAAAAATCGGCAATATATTAAAAAGGACAAATATGATCTCCCTACCAGATATATTTGATAAATAAGAGCTCTGTCACCACCAGATGGGAGTTCTGTTTTTAGAGTTCAATTCAAACAGAAAATTTGTTGGAATAACTAAGTGAAAATGCATTAACTTCTTTTTAAAAAAAAATTGTTGGAATAAATACACTGAAAAAAATCTAAAATATGGTTTCCTTTTTGTATTTCTGGTCCTAAACTGAACATCAAAGTTTATCCCATAATATTCTCTAGACTGAATATATTTCTGCTCTAGTGCCAGGGCTCTGGACCTATTCTCTTGGTGAACTGGTGTAGATAGAGATGCACCTTGTCTGGACAGGCAGACARTCTAATCAAAAAGAGCAGTTACACTAAAATTTGTTCAGATCTTGATCTGCCTAAGGACTGTTCAAAGCAAATCCAACTGGACAAACTGTTCAATGAAATTCTCCAAGARAGATTGACACTGCCGTATCAGATCAAAGCTGTGGTCCATCTAGGCCAGTGGCTTGTTCCTTAAGTTGTCATATTAGGAGGAATCTTGAAGAGTTAAAAAATGATTGTGTGAAGATAAATGAATATTTAAAATATAAGACACAAAAACTGGAAAGATATATGTGCAGACTTTCCTATCCCATTCTACTGTTTGGTGGGGATATTCACAAACAGACTTGGGTCACATCACAAGCATATTCATGTTGGTTTCTATTCATTGTTTTCTATTTTATAACAAAACTATTGTCTAATTTTGTTATAAAAAACAGTGTTTGGACCAAGATTTTTCTCAGAGAAGCTTAGGCAGAGCTTAAAAGCAAGCTTGATCTATTAAGAATTAAATTGATAATGAGGAGATAGATGTGGAATCTGTTTATGAGTGATTCATGAGCTTCCATCTGGAGATCAGGTGCAGAATGGTGCAGATGAGACTGATGAAAGATGATGACAGAGCTGACTATGGAATAATAGTCAGCCTGGTAAGGGGAGGGAGGACGCTAAAACTWGGAAAGATGGGAGAAGGGGAGAGCTACAGAGAACACGCAGTTAGAAAAACAGGGCTCAGGTGGGGATACTGGCAGCATTTGCACGCAGTTAAGGAAGAACCCTGTTGTATCCCTCCTGGGAAATCATCATGCTTGAATACCTCTGAAGTGCCTGTATACCAATGTACACAGCATGGCAAATAAATGGGAAGAATCTGTGATCTGTGTGTGGTTGCAGGGCTATGATCTCATTGCAGTTACAGAGAAATGGTGGGATACCTTCATGTCTAGAATACTGCCATGGATGGATACAAGCCCTTTAGGAAGGACAGGCCAGGAAGTCTGGGTGAGGGAGTCAWCCTTTAGCTGAGAGAGTAATGGATTGTATTGAGCTCTGCATAGGTGTGGATGATGAGCGGGTCAAAAGCTTACGGGTAAGGAAGGATTAAAGAGCAGACTAACACATGTGACATTTTGTGAAGGAAGAGARGGGCCACCTGATCAGGAAGAGRAAGTAGATGAGATCTACAGACAGCTGGAGGCAGCCTCACAGTCACAGGCTCTGATTCTCATGGGGGGCATCAACTATGATGTCTGCTGGAGGAATGACACAGAAAGGCAGAAGCAATCCAAGAGGTTTCTGGAGAGCCCTGATGATAACACAGRTGGTAGAGGAGCCAACAAGGAGAGATGTGCTGCTGGACCTTGTACTAACAAGGATTGGATACTCAGGATATTGGATATGCAGCTTGAATTCACAAAGGGGAAGTCATGCTTAACCAATCTGATAACATYCTACAGGGGAATGACTAGCTGGGGGTATGAGGAGAGAGTAGTGGATGTTGTCTACTTTGACTTTAAGAAGGCTTTTGACACTGTCTCCCATATGTTATCAATCTCATATGCAATATCAGGAAGTACAGGCTGCATGAGCAGACAGTAAGGTGGATGGAAAACTAGCTGAATGACCCTCAGAGTGTTTRTTCAGTGGCACAAAGTCTAGTTGGGAGCCTGTAGATAGCAGTGTCCCACAGGGATCAATAATGGGTTCAGTATTGTTCATCAGGCCTCCTGGATGAGGGGACAGAATGTAACCTCAGCAAGTGTGCTGATGATGAAAAAACTGGGAGGAGTGGCTGATACACCTCAGGGTTGTACTCCCATTCAGAGAGACCTGGACAGGCTGCAGAGCTGGGCAGAGAGGAACCTCATGAGGTTCAACAAGGGCAAGTGCAGAGTCCTGCACCTAGGGAGGAATAACCCTGTGCACTGGTACATGCGAGGAATAACCCTGTGCACTGGTACATGCTGGGGGCTGATCTGCTGGAAAGCAGCTCTGCAGAGAAGGACCTGGAAGTGCTGGTGGACAAGTTGACTATGAGGCAGCAATGTGCCCTTGTGGCAAACAAGGCCAATGGGTTACATTAGGAAGAGTATTGCCAGCAGGTGGAGGGAGGTGATCCTTGTCCTGTGCTTAACCCTGGTGAGACCTCATATTGAGTACTGTGTCTGATTCTAGGCTCCCTAATACAAGACAGACACATGAGGCTACTGGAGTGAGTCCAGCGAAGGGCTATGAAGATGATCAAGGGACTGGAGCATTTGTCATGTAAGGAAAGGCTGAGAGAGCTGGGACTGTTCAGTCTGCAGAGGAGAAGATTGAGGGTGGATCTTATCAATGTGTATAAATATCTGAAGAGAGGATATAAAGAGGATGGGGCCAGACTCTTCTCAGTGGTGTCCAGCGACAGGATGAGAGGCAAACATAGGAAGTTGCATCTGAATATGAAGAAAAACTTCTTTGCTGTGAGGGTGACAGAGCCCTGAAACAGGTTGGGCAGAGAGGTTGTGGAGTCTCCTTCCYTGGAGATATCCAAAACCTGCCTGAACAGGTTCTGGGGCAACATGTTCTAGGTGACTCTGATCAGGGGGATTGGACTAGATGATCTCCAGAGATCCCTTCCAACCTCAACCATTCTGTGATTCTGTGAATAATAATATTTTGTAATGAAAAGCCTTGTCTGAAAATGTCATTGAATAAGAGATTCTTCTACCATGAAAATGAGTGAATTGAAACACTGTGATATCTCTCTAGTATTTATTATGGAGAATATCAGACAAATATCTATAATTTAGCAACAATGCYTATCACGTATTATTAATTGTGACACTGGATATGAACTACTGTGGATTAAAATTTGAAAACTGACACTTGTTTAATGAACATAGACTTCCAGGTAGCAACTACTTCTGTTTCCTTAAATATTTGAACTGATAAACTTTTTGTTTTGTTGTTTTAGCTTCTGAAAAATCTTGTAAAATATATTTTATCCAAAGAGAGAAATTTTCTTTAACTTCTATTTTTGTTTCCTGTTGTTATCAGCACATTGGTTTCAGCTTTTTCATRAAAGATGTTAACCTTTTCATGAGGAAAAATCATCTGTGGTCTGTATGAACCCTCCAGATTAAAGATCTGTGCAATGTAGAGTACATAGCCTTTGGAAAGTCTGTAAGTATACCTTCAACGCAGAAGGGGTATTTTTGCTTAACCTTGTTGAATCTTTCTTCGTATTTGTTAGCGTGACAGCTGAAAGCAGACTACTAGAGAACTAGTTAAAGSCTCACAGAGGTTTATGTAACTAATAGAGACTACAGAAAATACTCTCTGTCAATCTATCCTATTGTGATTGTTAAAATAATTTAATCAATTCAAAACATGAAAGATTATGTGGACACACAATTTATTTTGTTAATATTGTAAACATCTAATGTAAGGATACTTTTGTATTCTTTCTTCTCTTCGTGCATGAAGCTTTTGTGCTGTTCCCACCCCGCACAGGGGGATCACAGATGTTCCCAGTATTGCTTGCCAGTTCTCCTTGAGTATTTGGCAGCATATCCTGCTTGTTTGCAGTCTCTTGTGCTTATCTTTGCCTTTGTCTGGCAACTTTGTTACTTGGATGCCTCCTACATGCAATTACACCCATCTTTGCCCCTTTAGTGATCACATTGCTCACACACTGATTAAAAATGCGTATATGTTGTGTCTGGGTATGCTATCATGACAATGCAAAATATGTATTGTTGTTGCTTACAAAATTTTAGTACTCTTATATTTGGATTCAAGGAAAACCATTATTAATTATATCCCAGTTAATGTGCCTGTGCTCTCAAAGTGTTACWGGCCTCTACTTTGGCTACTCTGCCATCCTGAAGCTGTATGTAAGGAGATAATTGAAATCTGCATTTATTGTTATCTGTGGTTTGGGTTTGATATACTTTACAATCTGCACATATTTTCAGAAGGAATCTAATGACATTTTCAATTTGTATGCAGGAAAAAGTAATTGTTGGTCTAACCTTTTAAACTGTTTCTCGTGCTGTTCTAGTTGCGTGATTTCATGTGCAAACTATATTTAGATTTTAATTTGATGAAAAGATTAACATTAAATAGAAAAACAATGCAASATAATATAATGACAACTTATGTGCCCAAATACAACTTATGTCATTGTTCATCCAAGTTGCCCTACAGGTGTGACCTAGATTTTCTCCTTAATTAATGCTAATCTCAAAATACTAATTGTTCAAATTACTCACTGGGGTATATCTTATTCATATTCTATTTTTTGTTTTGTTCCTCTAGGAGTGAAATGCCACTTAGCTTCATGATAGAGTTCAGTTGTAGTTTATTATTTTAGGAATACTGGTAATGACATGTAAATAATCATAAATATTTAATGCAAAAATATTTGGAGTTAGGCATGCAACTTAGTAAGACTGCATAAAACCACAAGAGATAGCATCACCTTCACTATTAACTCAGAAATCCTATATTCATAAGTGAAGTAGTATATGTCAAGATTTTTTTCTATATTTGACATAAAAACAGCCAATGCAGTCTTGTTTATCCTTAATTTATTCTTCATTTATAACCTTTAACGGCATATAATTTGTTAGAAGTAAATATTCAGTTAATTATAAGTGGAACGAGCTTTGTGTACTAGATAGCACTTGAAAACTTGAAGCTTAAGATGTAAAACATAAGGATAACTTTCAGATAGTTCTTACATTTCAGTCAATGCCTCTAATTATTTCTATCACTCTGAATCTAGTGAAGTAACATGTTAAATTAAATGAGGCCATCCTGAAGCTGAATTTAAAATCTTATAATAATTGACTTTAAAATGAATTAACCTAGGGAGTTCTGAGTCTGATTTTAAATATACTTTGGAATTTTTATCCTAAAATACTACCCAGTTTCTCCTCTCTCTTCTCTCTCCTCTCTCCTCTCTCCTCTCTCTTTCAGAATGCTTCAAACCTAGGAGACATTTTTATCCTAAGTGAGAAATGAAAAAGTTAGTCACAGAGCACTAGAATTACCTAGAAACATAGGATAAGAGAAAACTTTCTGAATCCTTACAAACATTACAAAGAGCAAAGTGAAATCTTAYAATCATCTGAAATCCCTAACAGTAATGTGATAAACTAACTGAAAATGTCCAGATAGTCGTAATTGGAGAAGGCCTCATAAGGCAGATTTAAGCTTAAATTTTGTTTACAAGCTTATGTTTTGGCCTTTGAAACTTTGATGTTGATAAAGTTTGGTTATAAAAAAATACAAAAAATTTGTAACAATATACTTTTAAAATAGGAGGGTAGTAAATGTGTTTTTAATTTTGGTTTCAGAGACTTCAGAGTCTCTTTGGCAGGAAAAGGGCTGCTCCAAAAGGTCAGGAGCTGAGGGTAGCAACAAGGCTGCAGGGACAGTGTCCTCACCAGCAAGGGGTGCCATCCCATGGTAACCAAGCAAAAAGAATAGAGCAGGTCAGGGTCCAGCTCAGCCAGGTGCAGTAACAAAAGAAAGACATGGGGAAATGCGGATCTGCTGCTGCATGTGGCATTTGGGGCCTGGTGACATAGGACACAGAAAAGGCAGAGATACTGAATGTCTTCTTCACCTCAGTCTGCACTGGTAAGATCAGCCCTCAGGAATACCAGACCCTGGAGATAAGGGAGACAGTAGGGAAAGGAAAACTTTCCCTTGGTGGAGGAGGATCAGGTTAGGGATCACTTAAGCAAACTGGATGTACACAAGTCCATGGGCCCTGATGGAGTGTACCCACAAGTGCTGAGGTAGCTGGCAGACATCATCGCTAGGCCACTCTCCATCATCTTGGCRTCATCACTAGGCCGCTCTAGCTTGGCAGATGAGCTTTCTTGAAGCTGAAGGAATTATAGCTAAACTTCTGTTGGGAGTAATACCGAGCAAAGTTAAAAAGAAAAAAAAAATCTCCTAAGGGCTTCTGGCATTTAACCTTCTTTCATGGTCATCCTCAAAGKTCATCCAGCAATCCAGCAGCACATTTGGGAATTGTATACAAGCCTTTTGGAGTCTAGTTGCAATATTCATTTCAACAGAAAATATTAAATTCCCTTATGCATTTATTTCAAAATCATTACAGGAGAACTTTTCTCAAATGAAGTTGATGGAAGTTTAGATATTATTTGCAGGACTCATGGCTTAATGAATAAAGCACATTGAACGAAGGAATCCTTACCATCAAACTAACAATAAACTTCCCAAATTCTTCTTCCTTAACATGAGAAATGAAACTGTATGAATGTGATCTAAACTACTTTTTCTGACAAAGATATTTCAGTRTAGTCTTCTCTGAATTAAAATAAGATTTTTTCGGTGTGCTATTCAAATGGAGACTTTTCTTCCCAAATTTGACCTACCTGCTTCATAAACAAGTCATATAGCAAATCCTGTCAATCTCTGTTTTGATTTGTAATTAAATTGGTGTAATYTTGACTGTTCTAAATTAGAATAGCATTTAACATAGTGAGGTTTTTCAATCAGTATTTGTTCTGAGTTGACTACCTACGGACAGGGTTTGGTTAGTACCTGTGGCTGAAAACAGTAGTTTGTGCCCATGCTCTTTGCAAGGGTCAGAAATCCTTTTTACTGCCATCTGACTGGGATCCAGTCACACTATAAATAGCCTTGCAACCATAGAGTCCCAAACACATCAGATGATAGAAATATGCAGCAATAAATAATACTGATTATTTTCGAAGTTTCACTTATCCACTCAGGAGAACAAAAGAAATACCTTGTGACCCAGGTTATCTTTCACACAGATTAGGAGACAAAGAACTGACATGCAAACAGACATTTTGCCAAAAAACCTTGGGGCTGACATTTAAATCACTGTAATATCTGTACACAACTGAAAAGCATGTATACATTAGAAGAAAAATATTGGTGTCTGAATGATTTGCTAACAAAAAAATGTAATACTGCCAACCAGTTTATTCATAAGGAATTATTCACCTAGTTGTAACAAAATACTTCAGGAGACTATACATGTTTTTTTCTCACAGGTACTTGTTACATAATTAATGGTCTATAGATCTCAGTTCCTCAGAAAGCTTTCCAATTTCTTGATGCCTTAAGCAGTACTTTGCAGACACACACTAGTGGCCGAAAAATAAGAGCTCTTCCCTGAACATGTGCACTGATTGGTTAAGTTAGAGCAAGTGCCATCTATGTATAATTATAAATGTCTACATTAGAAGATTTGAGAAGGGGCAATGTTCAAACAATTAAACATTTGATTTCTGGTCTCCAAAGTAGAGATATTTGAATAATCTTTTAATCACTGATTAAATTTAGTAATCTGTGCTTTAAAAAAAATACTTTTTTACCCAAAGTTTACCCACTGACAAGACATCTCACTTAGCTTTGTGTTCCTAGAACGTATATATTACATATGAAACTGAACATGAACTGGCAGTGTGCTCTTGCACCAGTGAAGGCAAATAATATTTTCAATCACATCAGCAAGATTGTAGACAGCAGATCAGGGGATGTAATT
The DNA here is from genome assembly GCF_003343005.1 of Rhea americana. NCBI lineage: Eukaryota > Metazoa > Chordata > Aves > Rheiformes > Rheidae > Rhea > Rhea americana. The sequence goes on from NW_028186978.1 coordinate 7,855,110, forward strand.
ATTCCCCCTCTACTTAGCACTTTTTAAGGTACATCTGGAACACTATGTCCAGTTTTGGTCCTCCCAGCTCAAGAGAGATGCTGAAAAATAGGAGCAAGTCCACTAGGTTGCAGCTGTAGGGTTGAAAAACCTGACTCATGAAGAAAGATTGAAGGAATTTCCTTTGTTCAGCCTACACAGGAGAGGCCTGGGGGCATTTAATGACAATTTTCCAACACTCCAAATCCAGTTGATCCTATGTATTTACATTTCTTCTCCATTCCTACTACTCTGTTTCTCAAAGATGTAGAAATACCTGGTAAATACAGTAGCATAAAAATTGACAAAGACCTACTCGTATTGTATTTAAACCATTTTTTTTTATCTTTGTAGTTTCTAAAGGGCATTTATATAGTGCAATTTTCTAAATCTCACATGTCTTCTGACACATGTCACTTGCACTCACTATGCAAGTGACATGTTCCCATAAATAAAAACCCTCTTAAATTAAATCTTTGAATTTCTCTGTCAGTTCTAATAAGGGATCATTTGTTAATGTTTTGGATTTAAAAAGCCCAACAACCTTGGTATACCACGAATTCAGAGATTTGTGTTGTATGAGTATGTGTGTGTGTTTGTGTATGTCAACATGTATAATCTAAAAAAATGCATATCTATAATCTAAACCAAGTAATATCTCAGTATCTCATCTTCAGAGAAGGAAATATATTATGTACTTTCTTTATATACTGTCTATATATAAATAAATAAATAAATAWATATATATTTTATCTATATATTCTAAACAGAAGTAGCTATGAGGGTGCACTTCTATCAGATTACCTCCAGAAAATTGACAGTTAATATTTGTCATCAAGCTAATATTATGTAGTATAGTATATAACAGACAAACATTTTTTGTTGCTTTTTCTAGACTGTTGAATATTTACAGCATCAATCAACATGAATTTTAGACATGCAAATTCAAATGCAAAAGAGAAATTATATGAAAAATGAAACAGAAATACTGCTGGAATATTTTCAATAGCTTCTAAATTGTTCATCAACATTTAAAATGTGTTTTGTTTCAATATGAAACAGTTCATTTCCCAGAAAGAAGTAGTGACTTTTTCTCAGAAATTAATGTTCAGCCAACATTATGCCTTTTATAACCTTTCCAAAATACGAATATGCTGATTAATTCACAAGACATAGATCTTGAACTACCCTTCTAAACATCCAGAGCTTTCATTGAAGGCCAACCCGTAGCAGCTTATTCCAAAGAGACAAGCTTTGACTTTCAGATTTTCATGTGGTCTTTTAGTTTTCATTTGTGTTTATGCTGTATTTAGCTTACCCCATCTGCTTCCAATTACTTTGCCTGCATATGTTTTGGTTTTGTTTTTTTTATTGTATTTTGGTGTGGTTCTCTGCTTTTGATAGGCCTGTCCTCTTAGAGGAAGAAGAGTTGATTCCCCTGAAATTAAATATTTTCCAAGTCAGAGCAGGAAAACTAAATGCATAATTATTTCCAGCATGCTCATATAGTCAAATCTCAGGTGTTTGTGTCTGTGTATTAAACTAAACTCTAGATATGGTGAGGTTACTTCACTACTTACTGTATACTGTATACAAAATTTTTAACTAAGCTTTCAACATCTGTTCCCGGCTCTGTTTAGGAGGATAAAATAGTTGTCAGTTATTTCAGCAGAAAGTAATGTTTAGGAAAATCAAGTTCATAT
>NW_028186978.1:7856943-7910541 GCF_003343005.1 Rhea americana
CTTTTATTCAAGAAAGGTTAGTGGTATCTGGAAAAAAATGCTAAGTAGACCACAAATTTAGGAAGCTGTCTCTTTAATAATGTAGTTTGTTACACTGGGGCCCCATATTGTCTGTTTACTCAAGCAGGTGGATTTGCCGGAGAAGAGAAGTGCTGATGATGCAATGTGCTGACCCACATATCAGCTCCCAACAGGCTGCACCAGCTGGTATACTTTATGCTTATTGTTTAAGCAAAGCCAATGTTTTTTTCCTTTCTGTTACCTCCTGCTGATCAAATACAGAATACTATAAGTATTGTTGTGTTATCTTCTAGGAAAAGATCCAGAAGCAAGTCTGTAATTACAGTTACTTAATTTATGTTTGTTTTTTGATTCTGTTTGATTTCTTGCATGAATATTAAGCATTTAGAATTGGGAAACTCAGGTTTTATGTTCACTTAATTTTACTGTTCTTCCTAGTTCATATATTTTAAACACAAATATTAAGCCTTGATATGTAGCCTACAGAGGAAAAGTGAATCTTAGTCACTTTTTTATATTGTTTCATTTTCACAAATATCCAAAATACAACAAGAGCAATAATAATATATATTCAGTTTTACCTCAAACTTGGTACCAGGGCTAGCTTTGTTTTTTCAGGCTTTTGAAAATACAACAAAACATACCTGGATTAATGCCGTCAAAATCATAATTTCTATCTTTTCTGAGGTGTTTTAAATCTTAGGTTGTAATTGTGACTTTTGTTTAGTAATAGTATTTTTGCAGCTCAGCTGGCTACTAAAAAGAATGTGAAGAAAAACATTGAGAAGCAAATGCTTCTTTAATAAGCAAGATTGTTAAAATGGAAAACTTTAATTTCTACTGGAGTCAGAAGTTTGTCACATGAAAATACTGTCAATATCCAGGCATATCAAAGTGCAGTAGCTCCTCAGAGCAGGTAAATTGCTCCTAGGGTTCTTTCTTTTACTTGTTTAAAAATTAATGTATTGTTTCTCAGTAGCTAACAACAAATTATGGTTAGCGTTTGTGGTTTGAGCTTCTGCTTTATCAAACTATCTGCTGACTCCTTTCTTATTGCACCAGAGACTGGTCATGACCGATCCTCTTGTGCGTGCTTCATGCCATAAGTCATTTCTGTGTATATTTGCAGAATATACACAGAATATTCACAGAATATTCACAGAAATTCACAGAAAATTGACTCAGGCAGAGGACGTGCTGCTTACTGAAGGCTCTTAATGGAGGCCTGGCTGAGGTGGCTTTAAATAGCTAGCTCTGATATGGATAGCGGTGGAAAAGAATTTCTTCATGGAATTTCGTGAGGGCTAATAGCCTTTCCAGGCCCTGCACCTGCTGCTAACACAGCACAGCTCGTTAATGGAAAAGCATTCGAAATGCAGCTCCTGTCTGCAAGAGTTGTAGTCAGGTGATCGAGAGATGGTAAACGTCATTCGAGAGCTCACCAACGTGTCCTTGGTGTAAACGTGCGTTTGGTGTTGCTCCTGAAACACTGACAGGCAAAAGCCTAATGGTTAATCTGAGCGAATGGGGATGCTTAGGATTCAGTGCATGAATAGCTATAGGCTAATCTTTGATGCAAAAGTTTGGGCTGGGCTTTTTGGGGGGCTAGTTTTCAGGATCATGGTGGAACAGTGTTTGTTGGTTGTTGCAAGCTGTGAAATGTCATTGAAAATTTTGACATATTTTCGTAATTTTTTCAACCAACTCCATGATGTCCATAATGAGGACAGATTTAAATAAAAATAAAAATAAAAAAAATAACAAGGTACTATTTGGACTTTCCAAATGATACATATTCTTTGAACTTTTTTTTGTGAACTAGCCTGATTCCTTTTAAGAACCAAATCAGCCAGGAGTTTTGATAAAAAAGAATATTAATATCTAGGAAAGTATTTTGATATTAAATTCTTGGTGTGGAAAAGCTGTTGAAAATTTAGTACATAAGATGTCTTTATTTGTCATTGTGTACTAACATATTCAAACAAAATTATATGCTGCTGTTTTTAATCCCCAAAGTAATRTGCATTTTATTGGTCTGAGGAAACCATGACAACACAAAGAGATGTTACATATTTAAACCTGATACCACAGGATCAGGTAAGGATGAGAGTGCTTGTACAGTTTAAGAGGGGATAGAACTAATTCACCAGAATAGTGATTCAGAAATTTTCAGGTAGGATTACTGCTTTGTGTCTGGTTGTGTGGAAAGACAATATTTGAGCCACTGTAAATAGATATGCTTTTTACAGTGTCTGTCCTGTACAAACATCATGTGCTTACCAAATAGTAGAACATTYCGTAGGAATGAAAGCAGCATTTTTTCTGACAAGGGTGAATTTAACATCTGGAATGGATTTGCAAAGTATCAGGTGGCCATTTTATTTTGAGGAGACAATAGTTTCTAAGATAACATAGGCCTTGGAAATAGATTTTTCAAAAGAAATAAGTGGAGATCTCTGAATGAATTCGACATGACTATAATGCAATAAGCCTTTCCTGTTGCTATACGCAATAAGCCTCTAATGCAGTAAGATGATGCTGCACATACTGTAGCTTGTTCAGAAGCTGATCTGCACAAGCCTTAGTCTTTCCACATTTGTTTTTCCTTGGTAAGCTACTGTTTTCTATACTTACAGGTTTCATTGTTTTGTTAGAAATTATAGCTATTGGATAAATAATCGAATCTGGATCATGACTCATTTGAATGGTTAATTTGTCATATCTACTTTTCCTTTTCCGAGAGAATCTCCTCATAGCCTAAAGGCACTATAAAGCATCTCTGACATCCATTTTGGCTGCTTTAGTGGTGTGGTTAAGCAAAAGGAAGTATATTGCTGCTATATCTAATTAATTTTCCATTTTCAAATGCTCCCTTAGGTTGCAACAGCCTTAGACTACCCTAACTAATGTCGTCTTAACTGTGTCAATCAATGAAATACAGCAGTATAAAAGTTGGGAAAAGAAAAGGTGAAAATCCTACATTTTCCATTGTTTCCTACACAAATCACAATTCTGCTAAACTAGAAAGGACTGATTAGGCATTTGTTCTACGTATCTGTCGTGCAAATTTTAGTTTTCAATTCTACATGGATTTGCTTGTTAGAAAACTATTTTAGTGGTCATATTAATGTAATGAGCATCGAACTAAGCATTGTTAAGCTCCATTTTAAGAACTTGCAGATCACAATAAACATTAACTCACTTGAAATAGCTATTTGGGCCCAGCATCTTTACAATAAAGTTCCTGCCAAATTGTTGTAGTTCTTTTGCAACAAAATGAATTTCACCCTAGAGAAATGCTTCAGCACATTGCATTATTCTAAGACCAWATTCAGACCCAAACTCACAGGCTGAAGAAATGCAAAATACACAATGATATCAGAGATTTCTTCTATGAAAGAAATCAGATTCGTATTTTTAAAACACTGAACATAGTTGGTCACTAGTACAGATGCATGAATTTGTGCTTTCTTCTTCAAAAATATTCTTAAAGTAAATTTATAGTTAGCATTAGTAAAAGATTCAGTCCTTAAAAACATTAAATTTAAATGGAACTATATCTCCAATGAAATGGACATTTTTGTAATTTATGAAAAAATTATAGCTATAGTGAAAATAAGAAGGTCAGTTCCAAGGAGATGCTTAGTCTTGTCATGTACCGGATGTAATTGAAAAGAATGACATACCTAAAGCAGACAGTTTTGGAAATCAAATTAGTAGTCCCACAGATTAGTATTTTTGGAAACATGTAACATTTTGAGGAAAAAGCTTTTTTGGGGGGGGGAGGGGCTTTTTTTTTTAATGTAAATCTACTTATTCGGAAGAGAGCTAACCAACCTTCATACAAAATACCCAATAAAAAGCCCCAAAACATTCTTGGCCCCAAGGCATTATGTGTGTACTTTTGTGAGCACAAAAGGCAAGATAGATGTTAAACATATAGTTTTTTTCTGTCCTTACATACATTTTTTTCCTGTAGAAATACATGATCTAGAGCTAACACTCTTCTAATAACTGCAGAGAAAGTATGGACAAATAAACCATAGATGGATGATTGGTTTTGTAAAAAGTTCAGGCAAACTCAACAGCAAATCTGGACACAAATATAATTTTCAGCATTTAATGAAAACACATTTGTTAASAAGAATAGCTATAATCTCTCTACTACAGTGTATTAAACTGTTTTCACTTGCAGTTAAAAAGTGTGCATAAATCAGGGTCCATACACTGTATAATGTCACATATATCTTCCAAGGTTTCTGCTTAGGCTTCTTATTCTACAGGTATTTGTTCAATAAAAAGAAAATAATGGATGAATTCTCACCTATTTCTAGGCAAATCTAACATCATTCATGCAGCAGTGGAAAGAATATCATCTTGGTGCTTAAAAGGAGAAAAGAATAGACACACCAGATATATCATTATTCTTCATATAGTAGCTTTTCATTAAKAAGACGTTGTGGTTTTACCCCCCTTCGGCGTACTGAAAGGAAATTTCTCCTTTAACTTCTCTGATGAAGAATCAGGTATTCTGCTTCTCTCCATTTTTTTTTTCTTTTCTATGAAGGAAACTGAGAGAAATTTCCCAAATTTCCCAGGAGTGTTTCCAGCTAAGATTATGTTATGATCTTTTGGAGACCTTCCTACGTGTGAGTGAGTTCCTATGCAGCATAAATCTCTGGTACTTAGCGGGTGGCTTTACACTTCTTTTCAAATGTTCTAGCTTTCTGTCATTCCAGCTCCTGGGAAAGGAGAGAAACTGCGTATTTCCTCCATAACTAAGACAACATCTAAGTTAGTGCTAATGTGCATTTGAGATAGGAAAGAAAATTCTCAAGTTTCTCTGACAAAAATACATAAGAAAAGGTTTGGTCTGTTGTTTTACTGACTATCTATAGGTTAAATGTGGTCTTATTAAATATGGAAATAACTGTGGTTTCCTTTGTGCAGCTTCAACATACTTTACAGAAATCCCATTAACCTGCCAGATATTTTCTAATTCAGTCACAGATGCAGTGGTGAGTAGTCAGCTGGAAATGAGGTAATTGGGGTGTGACAAAGCTCTTAGCTCCTATCCATAATTCATAGTTCATAACAAAAGAAAATCCTAAGGTGCCCTATGAACGAAAGTTCTTATGTGAAGAAAAGTTTTGTAAAAGATGACAAAAATTCATTGCTCTTCTGGGCTTGATATCAGTGCACAATCTTTCAAGGCAGAGAAAGAAACTCCTGTTTCAGCAGTACAAATACTTTATTTCTTTACTTTCATTTTGCAGCGGAGCAGCTATGGAGCAGCGGGAGCTGATAAGGAGGCGACAGGAAGACTGTTATAATGCCAATCTAATCAAACTAGGAAGGAGAAGTATTTTCATGGGATGTAATCTGCACTCCTTTTCTTTTTACTTCACTTATGTTTTTGTTTGCATCCAAGCTGAAAATGCCTAATTTCATTTATGAAGTGCAAAAATCTAGAATTATTAAGCAAATAATTTTTAGGATAATGTGACTTTCTCTGCTCTTTATGTAACTCTGTTAAAATTACCATTGTCTTCCATGAATAATTTTACACAGTTAATTGCAAAAAAAACAGATACCTTAAAAAATAAATAAATACACTGAGGGTCAAGAATTTATAGGTTGTGTATTGGCATTAAGCAATACAGACAAGTGTGTGCACAGAGCTGTATTACTATCAAAATTCAACTCAACTGTAAAAAATGCAAAAAATAGGAAGATGCCAAAGCAACAAAGATCATACAGGGGATGGCAAATTTTAATTTCTTTTCTTTTCTTTTTTTTTCTTTTCTTTTCTTTTTTTTTTCCTGCTTTTCCTCTTCTCCCTCCCCTCAGAGTTTTTTCTAAGCAAAAAAAGTAGTGGCCAAAGGTATGTATTTGAAAGCAATACATTAGAAAGTTAGAAAAGTCCATTATTGTTTACTGACAATGTTGAACATTTCCTAGTATATTGTCCGGACATATTTGAAAAGAATCAAGTGGTATGTGCCACTTCACTCACAGAAAAAGAATATTTCATTGATGAATACCAATGACTGACTTGGTGGTTTATTTTGATATAGCTGATACTATCCTTACATCTTTAGACTATTGCCTTATAGAAGTTTAGAGATTTTTAGAGGYCGTGATCAAGATTCTGCCTCTCTTTACTTGCTATGCCATTTCTGTTTGCAGGAAGATGACCTTATTTTCGCAACCAAGAAAAGAACTTTGGCATCTCCTCYGTTTCATTTTCCTTTATACACTGAAGAGAAAGAAAATGTAAAATGTTTTCAAGTCACTGTAGCCACATGATACCCTACAGATGTTTCTAACAGCTCATTGACAGGCCCTTCTTCGTTTTCCATGATGTTTGTATTGCGATAAACACGCTAACAGCATTCATACATAATAATTAGAAGTACAGAGAAGAGGTCATTCAGTATTTTTTTTTAAGACTTTTTTAAGTGCAGTGCCATAGTAAGGATGTTTTTAGGTGTACCTCTAGAAGAGTTTCTTAGCTTTCTGCAAAAGAAAAATAAAAAGCAAAAGAAACTCTCTGGCAGCAGAGCTAAGTGAGGGAGATACGACAACAAAACAGCAAGAGAGCTAGAGATTGTGGAAGAATTTCAAATGAAATAATTACCTTTACTAGCTTTTCAGAAGTTTCAGTAAATGCTGAGGAGGAGAAAATTGCAGGTGCTGACTTTAGAGAGTTTTAAAAAAATCTCAGTAGGAAAATATCCTAAACTGTACATTTTACGTTTCTGATTGTTTTTCTCCTATATTGCACCCTGCTGCTGGAAGCCCACCTGGTCTCTGTTACATCCGCTATTCAGCGTATTTAAAGTTTGCCTTTAAGTAAAAAGTTTGCTAGAACTGCTTTAGGGCTGAATATTTTAGAATAATGATAATATTGCAGATTTTGACATTCTATTGCTCAAATGACAGAGTCATTTTATTTTTTTCTCCTTTTACTTTTTGCTAGGTTGGAATTCAAACTCCCTTCAGAACAGAATATGTCAAACTCTGGACTAGGAGAACACAAGCAGCCACAGTTAAATTTTTTCCCCAATTACATCTAGGAACGAGATGGAAATTTCCTATTTAAATCAGCAGTCACATGAAAGAAAGATCAACATCTGGCCAAACATATACAAAGGATGATGTCTGCAAAATACTGCCATACTACGCAACTGTTATGCTATAGAGATAAATGTTTACACTGTAAGAACTACATTTCTCAAAGGTGCTCTTCTAGGCTGCAAGTGAATGCTAGGAGTCTCGATGGTGTTGAACATATGCCGACTGCTTTTATATTCATTCTCAATTTAAAATCACGATACATTTTAACGTGCCTGTAAATTGCATATTCACTTAGAAGTCTGGCTTCAGAAACCTTGTTTGCCATAGAGAAGAGTTTGTTCCACACAGCAGAATAAGGAGAGGTGAATCAGAATGTTTAAAAGAAAAATGTATTCAATATGAATGATTTTCATTTAAAGGTTTTTAAATTTTCCTATTTTGAAATATTTTCCTAACTATTTTAATCAGTATATATTTTCACTTTTTCTGRAATATGGATTTTTGAAAAGATTTTTCAGAGACAATTTGTGAAACATTTTTAAATATGACTTTCATGTAAATAGGTCAATAGTTGCAAATGATTACAATACATTCTTTTTTGTCTGAATGTAGGAATACTACCTACATTCTACAGCTGTTGCTGAAAGGAAGTGAAATAACTTTTGATCTAATGTTTAACAGAGTAAGACTTATTTTGCTATCAAAGCTGCATAAATCCTTTGTGGGTTTTTAGCAACAAACATTTGGCGGGTTCATGATTATTAGTCTTTTCATGTTTTTTGATATAAAAAGGTCAACTGAAAAGCTGAATACATAGACCAATAGAACTGTAAATACATCTTGAAAATCTAATTTGAGTAAATACCCTTTTGAATAAATACCCTTTACAAAAGACAGCTATTAGGAGACCACACAAGAATATGACAGAGTGTAAGCCTCAGACTGTCTGACCCACCATGAAGATCCATAGGTTCCCAGCTCACGTCTGAAAGTTGTACAGAGCCTGTAGCCTTTTACTAGTAAGGACGAAAATCATATACCCAGGGGTACACCCATCTGTGTCACGGTCCATTTTTTCAATGTGTATTATTGTGACTAGAATCAGTTAGTGGTGAGATGTTTCTGGAGGAACRTATTTTATCTGTTAGCTTTTCTGTCCTTCCCAAAGTTATTAATGGCACTTCATTGCTTAACTGACGTGCTCGGTCTTGACTGAGGCTATTCCGAAGGCAGTGCTTGCGTATGCAGAATGACAACAAGCGATCTTATTTTTTGGTATTTTTCCCTTTTAATGGTTTAATGTGTTCAATAAAATATTTTTGGATGCAGCTGTATATATAATGTATACTGATGCAGAACCATAAACACAATGAAATATTTTCACCCAGAATTGTTTGTACCTTTGTATTATTTGGATTTGTGTAGAAGGATTGAAGAAGAGTTGGATATAGCACTGAGATAAAAGGAGGAAGAAAACCACAATTTTATAAAAATAAAATTCTGCACAAAGAAAATTACAGAACTGCACAAATCATAGATGGATTTTTAAGTATGTATTTTTGCAGATATATGGAAAATAAAACATAATTATTTTTATGCTTTTTCGATACTATTTCTATAGTTACTTTACAAGATCTGTTTGTTGTACTATGCTTTTAATCCTCAATATTATTGATATTATTTTGTAGCTGCCAAGGGATGCCAAATGCTCCAAAGAATGTAGTTGTAGTAAAGAGAGTTCAGGGCTCCACAAACATATTTGCACTTTGATAGCTCAGCTGGCTTAAATGAGACTAATCAGCTGTAGAAAGTGATTCAGAAGCATAACTCCTTATTTGTGCTTCCACATTTAGATGTATGAGCTGCTCTGCTGTGAAATCCTTAACGGTTAAAGTGTCTCAGGAATTCTCTTTAGCAGTGATGATATTAGAAGCCACTAATAATTAGTCAAGAACTGGAGCTACTAGCCTTAACTGAAGATCATAGCTGAGATGTATGGTTGTTCTTGAATTAACTGATATTTGCAAGAACAAATGCCTTGGAAGATCAGACATCAAGAGAAAATATTGATTTAAAGTTTCATTCTTTATGTAGTACTACAGCACCATATAAAAACAAATTTAACGTATCTAATTCAGTGAGGTTCCTACATTGTCATTTTCATATGGTGCTCAAAAGCTAAAAAAAAATCTTAAATATTGGCCAGTTAAAGACTGCTTTTATATGCTGCCCAGGATTCAGAAGCCAAATGCATGAGCTAAATTCAGCTATGCTGCAATAGCAGGATAATAAATACAGTCAATTGAAAATATTTTCAGTGGAAGTGAATGTTTCATATAATGTTATTTCAGTGCAATTCTCTTGAAAATAAAGTGTTTCATAGATATCAGAGGATGCATGGAAATATCACATTTAAACCATTTTTAGAAAAGTTCCTAGCTAATAGAACAGAAAGGATATGGGATTAATTTTTAATCATAGTGGTGGGATAAAAGAAAACAAATTACTTTTAAATAGAGCTTCATAAAATTGATAATTGAAGTTACATGCCGTGCTTGTGTGTGAGAGCAAAAGGCCCTGCTTCATGAATTAGGAGGTTCTTTCAAGTTTCATCATTTCTACGAAAGGGTTGATTTTGCCAGTTTTCAATTCTGTCACTGTCATAGATATGGCTAGCCTGCTATCATATGGGAAACACTGACAAAGTAAACTTTCAAATTACTGAAGCTGATGCTGAAGGTGGTGATATGATAACCCTATCAATGAAATACTGCTTGTGGTAACTGCACGTGATACACAAAACTGTCTATCAAATATCAGATCAAGACCACACGACTTCAGACACTGTAAGTCAAAACAAAATAAAAATAATTCAATAAAAATGAAATAAATACAAATTATGAAATGAAATAAAAATAATTAAAGGTGTAGTCAAAATCAGTTGCAATTGTATGAGACCATGTAATATGATGTAGATTTGAAAATGGGTAAGATATTATAATAAAAAATAGTGAGCACCTAAGGTCAATGACACAATCCCTACCAACATCACCGCTGTGTCTGGCTAAAAAGCAAAAAATTGAACTTCAGTGGTCAACTAAAAGAAGTCACCAAATTATGCTGTTTCGTTTTCTAAAAATACAAAACTTTGATGTCTTTTCACACGCTCACTTTTTTAAAAAATGATTACCTAGTTGGAGGAATTATGACTCTTCTCTTGGCAGTAAACCTCTTCAAAAACTTCTCTTACTGCTGCTTTGCTGATGTGTATTGGTTATAATTTTAATTCAAAAATCTTTGCTGAGTTATTTTCTATACAGTAGACCTTTACCAGCATATGTCACCTGCATCAAGGGCCATTACTAAATAAGCCCTAGAAATCAGTAGTTTCAAAAGGAATGTTAGTGAGGCCTCTGCACACTGAACCACCTCCTGTTCTGTCCTGTTCTGATTGCAGTATCTTTATTCCATTCTGCTCACTGTCTCTATCAAAGCAAATGCTTCCACAGCCTTAAAACCTATTCACATTTCAAACGTATTTACTTCAGCTATTTACTAAATTCACTAATTYTATCAAAAGAAACAAAAATAGGCTATCAATCTGTTTAAATTAGACTGCAAGTATCAGAACTATTGTAATAGGCCTAAGTGTTTGCTATATTTTGATTGCATTGATTATACTTGGGCTAACAATAAATTCTTGGCTTCATTTTTACCTATAACAAGAGTTTGAGTTTAACAAATTATATTAAATCCTCTAGCCTTTTCCTTGAAGAAGCTCGATCTTTTTGGTAAAATTATTCTAGGAAGATGTAGCTTGAGGCAGAAATATGATATAAAACTTTGACCAAAATAGCATGTTTCTCACAKTTTTTGTTCCCGAAAATGAGGCATTACAGTGAAATTTCAGGTAAGCCTTTAAAATAAATTGCTCCATAAAGTACAAAGAACATATAATCCAATAGAAAATGTTTTCKCTGTAAATATTATATTAAGATAGCATCTGAGTTGCTCCAGCTGTGAAATAGGATCTTTTCTTTTTCTTATGTAAAACAAAAGAAAAAGCATCATTTATTTCTTTATAGCWTATAGATTTTTTGGCTCCGGTACACTTGTCTGTCAAGGTATCCTTAATCATCCAGTAGTGAATTTCGATTGATTTTATTTATAAATTAAGTATAACAGCAATTTATTTGCATATATGCATATAAAACAGTCTTTGCTGTATTATGTGACATTCGCATACACTTATCTAACAACAAAAGAATGTCATCAAAAGTTCCATTTATGAAATTTCTATAATGAACGAAAAGCATAAGAAAAATACCAGCTATTTATTTGATCATAGAAGTTTAATATAATACGTCATACTTGATTACTTTGTATCCAGTTTAGAATTCTATATTACAATAATAACATAGAAATAAGTTATGTAAAGGATTAAATACATAATCCAAYACACTTACTATTTGTACCCTTAAGAATAAGGCTGAACAGACTCAAAGACCCTTCAAAGTACATTTCCAAACTTCTTAATAAATCAGTAAAATAGTTGTTGATTTCTCAAAAAATGCAGATTAGAAGAAGTGTACCTCTTCTCACATAAAAATATATTATTATGAATACACAAGTAAATAAGGTCTGAGATGAGGTTAAGCCATCATTATATTCAGTGAGTCTTTAATAAAATAAATAAAATATTTAATAAAAATGTGGTAAAATGCTTTCAGTACTCAGTGATGGCATTTTTTCCAGTTCTGCATTTTCATTGTGCTGACACACACTATTAGTGTAAATATTTTTTTTAACTTGTTTACTTACTAGGAAGAAATCCTATTCATAGTTTGTAAATCAAATTCCTGTAATCTTTCTTTTACAAACGCTAGGGACTCAAGCAAACTTACTGGTTGATAACTCTTATAAGAGTTATAAACTCTTTTATTCTTTTGTATGTTGAGATTTTCTAGGATGTGTGTGCATTGAACACTTTCATGCTTTTCCTTTCAGTAATGTCAGACAAATACTGGTAAAAAATAGATTTACATGCCTGTTTATGATTCTGCTTTGTTAACTAAATAAAGATTAGAAATTTAGTATAACCCAACTATCAAAAAAACATGTTAAAATACATTCGCTTATACAAGCTTGTGTAAAATACACCAAGAATGCCCACTGCATAAAAGAAAGACTAAAACAACTATCAGGAATCGGTAACATGAGCTCTTTACCAACAGCTGGTTGTAATTTTAGGTAATAAAGTGTTTTTTTGGAGTTTTTTTCTCTATCCCCCATGATGGAAACATCACATACCTCTAGAAGTCTAGAACAAAGGAGCAACTATGCCCTGTATAGCAATGACAGAYGGGCAGAATAACAACTCAAGAGATGCTCCATTCCTCAGGGTGAAATCAGCTGTACCTTTGCCGTTGTGGCAATTATATTCTAGTGTTGGAGATATAAGAAATTTTGCAGGCAATGTGTTTAAGATTAAACAGCATATGGTGAAGAATCAGAACAGAAAAATTCAGGGACCTATGGAAAGTGCCTATTATATTTAACTTTAAGGTATAAATAGTAAGTGTATAAATGGTATAGAAATTGAAATACATACCTGTGACCTGGTAATAGGATCAGATAATGAAAAAGATTGTTTGGTCTCGGTTAAACAGCTTGCTCAAATCATCCAAATAATATATTATTTACTTCCTTTTTCCTGTGAGCCCATAGACACCAATGCAAAGCAAGTATATGTTCCATCTGTCAGTGACATCGAAAGGGCTGCCAATGGCTTAGTCAGAAGCTGACTCAAGCTTTCTGCAATAAATATTATACAAATGGCCCATATGAAACAATTATATAGTCAATATTATTTTACACTGTTTTGAATTTCCCCAAAAAAGCAGAACTTGCTTAACTGAAATAGAACAGGAGATACGGCAATCTGTTTATTATGGAAATTGCTGCCTTGTTCTTGTGACGGCAATTTGAAAAGTACTGTTCCCATGACTGCTGAAACTGCTAGTCTGGGCRAGTCCTATCGTCATTATTGCTCAGGCTTTGCTCTTTATTGGAGTCATCTCCACACTCACGAGGTTCCTTAATCAATCAACCAAAAAAATAGAAAAATGAAGAGTAGTCCAATCTGCTTGTGTGATGCTACTTAAAAAAAATTTAATTGGTTGCAGTGCTACATAGCTAGGATTAAGCTAATGGAATCAGTATGTGCAGTGATTATAATATCATGTGCTAACAGAAAAAAAGGTCTGAAACGTGTATTTTCTGCTAAGTAATGAGCTGAAGTGGAGAAACACTGGAATCGCACTGCTGCCAAGTCAAACGAAAAGAAAACAAAACAAGACACCAAATCAGTCCCTTTAATTGTCCTTAGTAAGGTATAAACAAGTACAGTGTGCGTGTTATTTTTCAAGTTATGTACTTAAGGCAGTAAAAGGAATTGTAAAAAGGGGAATTCCCTACTGCTTTCCATGGAAGAAAGTTTACTGATATAATAATACTAGCCAGGTAGTTAATAACTTCAGACCCAATATTGTAGGTATTTTTGGTGGTTTACTACAAAAAGAAAATATTTTGTTAAATACTAGCTCAAAAATGTTTTGCAAGTACATATGTTTTGATATAATTTTTACTTACTCTGAGTTTTTTGTGTGTATAGGAAAGCTCTTTGCATACATAGTGAGCAGTGCTACTCCACTATTACAAAATAAAAATTTGGAGGGAGTTGAAATATTTTGCAAAAAAATTGTGGTACAAGCTAGGTGTAGACTGATTACATTCCTGATTTTTACAGAATCCCTGACTGCTGCTCTGCTAACTGGATAGAGCAGCTAATGTTGTTTTCTGCTTTAAAATATAAATGATTCATGAACTATATGGACTGTTTGATATATAGGAATACATTTCTCAAATGTCTAGTTCATTTCCTAAAATAGCAATGAAGTTTAACTAAGAAAATTAAACTAAATTGAACAGAATAATAATTGTATTCAATGTCTATGGAGATTAACCATGCACAATTTATGAGTCTTCCTTTTCTTATATGACTATTTCAGTTAATAGAGACTTTTAATCTTCAGAAATAAATATGTGGATTTTAACAGCCTGAGTTAAGCAGAAGCAGAAAAAGAGCACTTCAGTAGACAGCTGCAATTCAAATACAGATTGGTAGGTCAAGGATAGATGCCAATCACAATACACGATATCTCTGAGTTAGATTTCTTCCCTAAAAGAAAGGACATTCCTCCTAAATATCAAATACTAATGAGCATCTTCTGAGTTCTGCCTGGGAAGAGTTTTTGCCAGTGTGAACATAGCCACCGTGGCTTACCTTCCAGAGGAAACTGAGGGTGCCTAATATGCCCTTCCTTCCCCCTGCAAAACAACAAAAATCCCCCCAACCTTTACAGGTTGTAAAAATGTTATAAATGTTTAGTCCAGTAAATTGTGGTAATAGCTCAGATGTTTACTAAATCATCAGGAGGATACAGAAATGTCCTCTTGGTAATTCAGTAGATCACTCTTTCAAATGCTGAATGGCATTCTGTATGTTCCACTCTGCAAGCTTAACTTGCAATTTAATTATTGAATAATGTAAATACATTAGGAAACTGAAACACAGACAACAGATGTATTTTAGCTTTCCTGTAGCTGTATTCATTCATAGAAACTATCAGTGTGACTGCAGACTGGTTCAGTATAGGCAAACCTTTTCTAAAAAGGCTATTTTATTTAAAATAAATCATGCCTTTGTTTCATTCCTTCTTCTGTAGCTATAGGATTTGTCAGCTGCAAGAATCTCAGATAGTGTTTCCAAATCCAGAAGTGTGAAGGTCATGACAGGAACCTCAATCCATCTGTAAAACTGAGGTATTTCTATCCTCTCTCCTCTTTACAACAAAGGCCTAACCTCCATCCTTATTTTTAAAGCTAGCTGGTACTCAGTGATGCAGAGCATGCGTTTTTCATGGATACTTACTCTTACATTTGTGACAGTGTGGTCAAAACAGTATTAGATACGGCTCTATTCTCTCAAAGTTAAATTTCTCAAGAGCTGAAGGCAGAGGAAAACCCAAACAGTAGGTAGAAGGGGGGGGGGGGAATTTCTTTTCTGGTTTCAAATAAAAAGGACAAATTACCGGAGAAAAGTAGAACAAGAGGGCACTATCCTGTCACCCTCTAGCACCTGCTAAGAAAAGAAGTGGTTACACTGGAGACAATTTATGATGTGAGGATTTCTCAGCACTTGGAAAATTGTTTTTGAGTGCAAGCCTGAAGAAGGGAAGCTGGTGGACAATGCCCCAGCTGCTTCTCGGGCTTTATTCAGGCTTCTCGGGAAGCTAAGAAGTGTTACCAGGCTTTCRTTTTCACTTGAGTCAAAGGCACTGGAGAAGGGAAGACTGCCCCAAGATTCATATACCAAAGACTTAGTGAGGACTGATCAGTCAACAAACCAAGCTGGTGATGAAGGTGGATAGTTCTTTTAAAATCTCCTTGATACTACAAGTTAAGTTTATACTAACCTCTATATCAACTTTGACGTCCTTTCTTAAGGCAATCACAAACTGTAATGAGTAAACACTGGAGGATAATTGTTTTGAATTAAAACTGACTAAAATATTTAGTAAGCCTGTGATGAAAGTATGCCTCCTTGCTAGTCGTCTAGCTACAGGGTRCAACTCATGGTTTTGAGTCACTTCTGTGGCATGCTTTGGTGGTGGTGAATCTTTTTGCCAGGAAACTATTAAGTTTAACTCCATTTCAAATAAGGTGTATTCTGAATTTTAAATCATCTGCTTTGGAAGTGAGCTAATAGGTCTTTTCCTTTCTATAGAGCACGTCTTATTTAAAGTTTCCTTTGCATGTACAAAAGTGAGGAGTCTGTTGATTAAATATGCATGCAACAGAAGCTAGAAATAAAGAATTCAAAGGACAACCATGGGGAGATTTGATTGGCCTGAGCACTTCACAAGCATTTCTGTAGGGTACTGGAGGTAGTCTTTTGGATTAGAAAAGTTTGTGATTAGGATATAATGACTTTTTATTCCCAAAGAAACTTTCCCTTTTTTTTGTCTTAGTCACTTTTTTCTTATATGAATGATGATATCATTCAAATGAAAGCCACAAATGTTTCATTCAATTTAATAAGTTACTAAAGAACAGTATTTCAAGCTTTGAAATATTAATAGACTAAAGAAAATGAAGCATAAGAAATAGAAGGTGATCACTTTGCTCTCTCCAGTGGCCAAATAATTATCTCAAAAGGTAGATTTGTTTCAAAGAAGAATTTTTGAAGTTTGAGCATTTTGTGACTGAGGAGACAGTCATTGAAAAGAATAGTGGAAAGAGGAAAGATTAGAAAGTATTTATCTAACCAGAAGACTTCTATCCAAAGTTTAAGAGTTTTCTGGTTTCCTATTTCAGATTCTTTTCTTTTTCAAGGAACTCTCTAGACAATAGACTTGGACTTTAGCCGATATTTGAGCATGAAAAGCGCATTCAACTGCTGTAGAACTAATACAAATAGCAATGTAATACTAAAAGCTTATAGGCCATGTTAATAGAGCTCCAAAATACGATAATGGTTTGTGTTCTAGGCCTACCTTTTCTCTAATTTTTATCATATTTGTATCAACCTCCAGGGAATCTAGAGGTATTTACCTCCCCACCGCAGGTACTATTAATTCCCAGGTCTGACTTTGTTACCCAAACTCACCAGACAATGAACCTGGGAGAGCCTATGTGGGTTAACGCTGTTTCTCTTCAATTTTGGGAGATTTGGGGGAGAACTTGTGTATCTCATATACACTGTGTGACAAGTTATACTAGTTTAGTGGTGAAAAATTTAGATAGAAGGATTTCCCCGTTGGAGGAAAGACAGCTCTCCCATCATGTAAGACATGGAACAAACTTGTTTTGAGACAGTGCGAAGGGGGGGGAGGGTGTCATGGAATACTTTTATCTCTGATAGTCGGTACAGCCCATCTTTAACTGCTAACCAACTTTGTAAATAGGTGGTTATTAGAGAAAGAATGAATCCAGTTATTTATTGTGCTGATGCTATGGTATCTAAAGAAAACATTGTTAAAATAAATTATTTAAAGTAGAAATTATTAAAATAAATCATTTAATAATATGGTACGTATAGTATGGTCAATATTTTAAACRTTGTGACTAGATATTGAAATGGAAAAAGAAATGAGGGTTAAAAAAAAATCATATTTTCTTTTGTCTGGATCAGAGGTAAAGTGATTATAACATCCAGGTTAAGAAAACAAAGCCTAACATATTTAAAAACATGAAAAGGTTTATTATTTGTATGTATAAGAGTAGTGTACATAAAATTGCAGTAAAAAAAATATAAATAAAATCCTGAAGTTCAGAGCATAATCGAGTAGGGAAAGAATACTGCCATGTGAACAAGTATAATCTTATGCTCAGATTTTCAGCTGAAATCTGATTTATCTGCAGTGACCAAGCTAAGAGATGATATTCTGGGCTGAATGGACCATCACTTTGCTCCACCTTGATAATCCCTATGTGCCTAAGTTTTTATAGTCAAAGTGTACAAAACCCTTCATTAAATACTTGTAGCATTTTCAAGCCAAATAGACTTAGAAAGCTTCAGCCCAAAGGTTATCTCTGTGTTTGAATACTTCCCCAGCTGAATACTAAAGTTACTGTGGACCTCAGAGGTATTTTTGCATTTCAGCTGTAGTATGCAACACTCGTGATATTTTTAAAGGTTTAATTAACGARTACTTATCACAGCAGAATTCCATAGAAAGTGTTTGATGACAAGACCCTAATGTTGTAAAATTAATTACACCACCAATGTGTACCTGAAGCAAGTGGAAGACTTGAACCCAAACAAACAACTCATTAATCTTCAACCAGCTGTACTGTAGTAGGTGAATCACTTATGTATTCACATCAAGTTATCTAGAAAAAAATGTTAAGGTCTTCTTTTTAAAGTAAGAAAAATCACTTCGCAGTGCAGTATTCTATTGTATACAAATGCTTAAAACTGGAGAATATTTCCCTGAGTTTATCTTTCAAGGCTCTTAAAATAAAGCTTTAAAAAGATGTTGTTTTCCCTTTTTAAATAAATAATATAAAACATTCAATTTTTTCCTTTCTTTCTTCTGAAATAACATACATTTTCAGGAGAGAAAATTTAGAAAAGGGAATGGGGGTTCAAATATTTGCCTTTGGGCATTGTATTAAGAACTTTTAAAAAGATCACACAATTTGATATTAACTGATTGGCTTATAGAYGAAAATGATTTGTATAGTACCTCTGGGAAAATTGCCAAATAATTGTCTGGGTCAGTGTTTCAATATAGGCATATCTAGAGAATGCCATACAATTGGTGGTAAATTTATCTTTCTTAATTTATTAGAACAATATTTTACAACATATTCTCCATGGATAAATGAGTAATAGATTAGGACTGCTGAAGCTTTGTATTTCTTTTTTTATCCTTCCCAAATTATTTTTCTGGTTCAGAAATGAGTTATGATACTTGGCCTTGACCACATAACATTCCACACCTCAATTCAATGTTAATGATACAAGATAAAAAGAAGTTGCTAAGAGCTCAGATCTTTTTCTCATAGTATAACAAAAATGTTTTGACATCTGTCACAAATTTAAAACAAAAAACTCCTACAAACTATAATTTTAGTTATCATGACTAATTGATTACAAAAATATTGTAACAGAACACAGTCTCTGATGTTCTTCAAGAATTTAATTTTTTAAAAGCATCTACAGATCTTGTCTTCCAAGTTCCAAGAGGCCTAAATTTCTGAGAATGTGAACTTAGGAATCTCTCAAAATTAGGCCTTTGAGAACACTATCTTTGATAATTTAGATTCAGAAAATGAGATCTCAGCCTTATGGAATTTCAACCCTATTTGGAACATCTTGCAAMATAAGCATAACAAATTGTAAGTAATAGAGGGGGAGAAGATAAAAAAGACAGAACTTGGGGACTCCATGGTGACTGCATTTTTGAACAGTAACCAACCAATTAAGAGAGAAGGCTGTTCCAAACCATCACRTAGTCTTGCCAGGGCTGCTGGGCTTGGGGGAAGAAGGAGCAGTCCCTTGAAGGCTGAAGGGTTCCTCAGACACTCTGAGACTACATACAGGAGGAGGATGAAGAGAAGCAGTAGAAAGTTTAAGGAAGGTGTCAGTAATATAGAAGTAGTCATAGAGGAATCTTTGGTGTGTGTATGTCCTTGCTGACGGCTCAAAACAGATATGGGTGCTCCTGAACGTAGTTACCTGTCTCTGAATGGATGCTTCTGGTTGGCCACCAGAACAGAAAAGGGCTGAGAGGAAGTGTTTTGACATTGAAGAGACAGCAAATATTAAAACCATGGCAAAAAAAATTTCACTAGGGCTGGTATCATTAAAATTGAGTGGGAAAAGRAAATAAAATAGGAAACTAAAATGGAGCAGCAAAACAGCAGTAATCATACTTATGAAGGAATTCAACAGTATGGACTGCAAGTTGAACTGAAAGTTCTAAAATTCAGCTATATGACTCAAAGGGAAGATTACAGTGCAAGACTGATGGTACAAGAATTCTGCCCCAGTATCACCTCAGAATGTATTTTTTAAGTGTTTTTCTCARGAAAAAAAAAAAGAATATTTARTTTCACTAGTTACTGTTTAAGTCAGAACATATTATACATCTGGAAAACATAATTAAACCCTTGATAAACTTTTTTCTTTCTGACCTTCCTCAAAGGAAGATGATATAATTGTCAGGCTTTGAAAGTGATCAGTATCTTATTGCTTAACAACTAATTAACAGTGATGGTGACTGACTATAGTTAGACTTACTTGTAGGTAATGTTTCTGCAGTTGCATTTCTGTTTTTAATCTGAACATTAGTATTTATGATGWTTTCACACATCTCAATGCATGGTAGTGTACCCCAATCAATATTTTGCCATCAGGACCAAAAGGCTCTAGGCTTTGTATAAACCTGACAGCGCAGGGTCTCAGGGGTTGTCTGGGCTCCCCTTGGCCTGAGCTGGTTTTAGGTTGTTTGAACAACTGGCTGGTGGCCAAGTGACCGCTGCCTCACCAGCCAAGGTAGTCACAGCACAACCAGCAGGAGCCCTTTCTGTTGGTCGAGGCTGGCTCTTGTACAGCTTTCAGGTTTGAGATGGGAACCAGTGAGAAGGAAGCAGACTGTGATAAGAAAGCATATAAAAATGACCCTGCATGGACCCCAAGATTCGGGAGGAGAAAGCGACTTCCCACCACGGTCTATAAAAACCTGAGGATGCTGAGCACTCTCTGAATTCTGCTCCTCCCAGTCCTACTTGAGAGAAAAGTGGTAGATATTAGTAAGTTTTCTTAAATTGCAATTTTAAGTATATTATTATAAGTGGGTTTTTTTGGTACTGAATTAGCATGCAAGTATCAGAATTATTGTAATTCAACTGAGAATTATGTCTTCTTTAGTTAGGCCAGTGGTGGGGTATTTCAAGCAAGGAGCTGAGAACTGAAGGAAAAGATGAGTTCCTGTGATCTTTAAAGCAAATCTGTCCTATATCAGGAAGCACAAACTAATAATGAAAATGACAGACGTGTAAATTAATTTCCTGGTTTTGTGCTTTAGGGAGTGAGGAATAAAATAAACTATTGCAGATGCTGGAGATTATTTTCTTTTGGATTCCTAATCATTTCAGAAGAGGCACAATTTTTAGTTCAAAGAGAAAGCTACACTCTCCTAAGCTTCATGAAAACTGAGACATAGCTGCATCTGACACAGAAAAATAAACATCCTTCCTGACTTTTCTTTATAATTTGTTGCAATACTTCCTGTTAGCTTATTGCCATGAGTGTTCATTTCTAAAAAGATAAGACACAATGCAATGCACTTTCCAATCTTTATGTAGGTGATTTTAAGCCTATGAAAAGCGATATTTTTCCTTTATTTATTTTTTTGATTCAAAAAAGGCAAACTATAATATGTCTCCCTCTTCTATCTCCCAGTTTTACTGAGTATATTCAAAAATTTATTTCTATGTATTTGTTAAGTCGTCGTCTTCCTCCTCTGCCAGTTTTCTGCAGGATGGATGGTAGCAACTGCAGCTGCTGAAAGATGACCATACATATATGATGAGCAGGCGCTTGAGACAGGACTTTGCAAACATTGAAGATTATGGACTTTTTTTTTTTTAAAGGCTCTTTATTAACATTATTGGAGAACTATCTCAGTGATATACTAATGTATGCTTGTGTATCACCTCCTTCCCTCCTTTACTTCCCCAGAGATAAACGTTAGCTCCACTGCACTTGTGAACCCAAGGTTAACAGAGGGCACGTCACTAGCAGGTGGCGTACGAATMAGGATTCCTGCAGCACTGCTAAGCAACTGATACAGCGAGATAGTTCCTCCAAAACTCATCCTCTAGTGTATGTTTTCAGCTGTCATCAGGACTTCATTACCTATCAAACAGGCCTAATTGGGGTTTCAAGCACAACTGAATAACAACCAGAAAGAATCTGGCCTTGATGTTTTCTCTTCAATTTTGTTACACCTGCTCTGAATATATCAAGGGATGCATGTTAATCTACTTTTGCACAGAACCAGATGTTACCTTTTGTAGCAAGTCATTAAGTTTCAAAGTGAGTATTCAAAATATAAAATCATCTGGTCTTTTGACTTCAACTTCTTTCTTTGTCTACTTCGGATTTGTTGGTGTTTTCCTACTTCAGCATACACTTTTTTAAAATAGCTTTTCTCACTTAYGTAATTTAATCAGTAACTACATTCAACAGCACATTTGAGCAAACAAATTTCTGGATTGGCCTGGATTGTAGCTTTGAATTTTGTTTTGCTTAAAGGATGATACATAGCAAGGTAAGATGCTTTCCYAAGAAGTGCAAAGTGCAACTCATGGCATGGCTTCTCCACACCTTTAAAGAATAAAAACTGAGTTCTTTCACTCCTTTTCCTGAAGATACCATACGTAGAGCACATACTTCTCCCCCCTTACTTCCTCTCCTTCCTCTCTTTTCCCATTCCTTTTTGAAGGAATGGAAAAATCTTAAAATTTGAAAGGCTCTTTTGAAATGCTTCTATTYGTCAATTCATGCATACTTACTTTGGAGCAGGGGTAGCTGTTGTCTTGTAATCCGGTGTATGTTGTACTGAAAATGGGGACACAGGATGCAGTGCAGAGAAATACAGGCATTACATGATAATAGAAGGGGCAAAGGATAACACTGAGTGGAACCAGCACTGTAAGTGAACTCACCAGCAGTCAAAGAGATGAGATGGGGACAAAGCTGTTTTAGCAGTAGCAGAGAGCAAAGAACAAGTATCTAACATATATAAAGTGTACCATATAATATAACTTCAGCTGTAATATGGAGTTGTAGACCACTGAATAAAAAATAAGTTGTAAAAGTGTGTTAGAAAACACACAAACATAGTCTCATCATCAACATCGCACTCTTTGCAAGAATCTGGCATGCTAACAAGTTGCTGCAGCACCTTACCCTTTCCTTTCATCTTGAGGTGTATTTGCGCTGTTGACCTGGACATCAAGCATAAAACCAAAGAACAGCAATAGATACTAGGTATCTATTTTTGTATAGCAATTTTTAACTCTATTACTAATGATGTTTGTTTCGTATTAATTAGATAATTTGGATTGTGAATGACAGTATCATTACACTGGACTCATCATGGTAAGTGTTATATTTTGGTTAGACTGTCAAGATTCTTATTAGGCTGGCAATAAATTCTTGACTATTGATTATTGAATATTGATTGGGGTACACTACCATGCATTGAGATGTGTGAAATCAACATAAGGTGTGCTCACTTTTTTCCCCACTACAAAACCCAAAGTGTAACATAGCTAGCAGTGTCTTGGATGGTTACAGCCTTCTAGAACAGTTCATAAAGCCCATAYCTGCTTTCCTGCTTCTCAGGAGTCATCTGGCGAGGTGTTCCTTGTCAGGGAACAAGGCACGGTTACGTGTGCTAGCCTAGATCACAGGAACTTGTGAACTTCTTATGTATGGATAGAGCAGCAACTGCCCTTTGCCAGGGAGTGTGCACACAGCACAGACATGGATGTTTAATAGACTATTTGTTCCACCCTGTCCAAAATGTCAGGTCACCTGGGTTTGGAGGTCAGTTGGATGGTTGGTTTTTTTCTTGTCATTTACAGTAACTGAGCGTGTTGGGAGTAATATGACAATTTGTGAGCACTGACACTATCATCAGTCTCTATATCCACAAAGATATTTTTCTCGTATCTCACAAATTTTGGAATGTAGTCTTGATTTTTCTGGAATCTATATAAAAAAAATTATCGTGGTCAATTGAAAAAATTGCATAAAGATTGCAGTATCAGCCAATATTTTGCCAAGACAAGAATTGACACTTTACTTTGTGTGTCGCTGTGTTGTTGTTTACTACACCATCTGCCTTTTTGTCACATATTTATTGAACTGCAGAATTATTTTTCCTTTGTGCCTGGTACTCGTTTTGGTGCAAAGTTTCTCAATGGGTGTGTTAACAGAACTGATGCACAGCAGTAAAAGAGAGCATAGAATTGCAGAAGCAGAATTAGCAGTCTGATTTACTTTCACCAAACAGCTAGTGAGTGAGCACATATGCCCTGAAACATGAGCACAGCTGTGGGCAGCCAAGAGACTAATGCATTGCTGTGGACATGAATCCCAGCTCTCTGAATGCTGAACAAGTGCTTCTCAAGAAGCATGCTGTAGTATATTTACCATTAAGATATGAGATAGATTTTTTTTAGCAGATCTTTTTGATAATTAAATATTAGACATGATTTTACAGATAACATCTGAACAGTTTGTATGAAGTAAAATCTTCACTTAAGATATGTGCTTTTATTTCATCTTGTACATTTCTCATTGGAAATAAAAATCCATAAGGAAACATAATCTGACAGACAAGGCACGGTGTACTGTAACGTACCTAACTGAAGTACACACACTGGACATGAAATAAATGGTCTGCTGTCAAGTAGACAAAGCGTCACAGAAGGTGAAATCCCAGGACGGCAAATTACAAAGACAGAATARCACAAAAGATGAGAACTGCATTTGAGAACTATCTTTGGAGTGCCATTTTATTTGTTTTCTTAATTTATTGAGAGTGTGCTTTATGATTTTGAGTGGTACAAGCACAGCTTCCAGCACTAGGATTTTATTACTGTTGCAGAAGCTAAACAGCAAAAATGTGCCTGTCCTCCTGTGTCTCTGAGCTGAGAAGATGAAAATGAACATTATTTACCTGTCTCTGTTCAGTAGGAACACAGAACAAAAGAAGCAKGAGTTAAGAACTACTTCTTCAAAACCTTGTTGGTTTGTAAAAAAAGGCTTTCCCATGTGTAGCAAAGTCTAATTCAGTGCAGCTGTGGGAATGTCTCAAGGACCGAAGAGGAAGAGCAGCTAATCGGAGCCTGTGGCCTCATTCTAATARGTTCAGGCATTCAGATGAAAACCTTCCATTACAAGCATCATGTAAAAGTGATCTGTTAGGTGAAAGATACTAAAGCTCTTAACATTTCTTTGTGATAGCAAATGCATTATCTGTCTCCATGAATTATACACAAAAGGAGGTAGATACTGTTTGTAAAACAAGCAAGCCTGCTGGGTTTAATCACCACAAGCAAAAGTCGCTTTGAATCTGCTACTAACAGCACTTTGGTATCTTTTATTAGTGGGTATATAAAAGCTTCTTTGAATTTTTAAAATACATTGCAGCTGTTTCCTTTACAAGTGTTGGTACAGCAATATTCCCACTGACCTACATTCTTGAGATTACTTTTATGCTGTAGAGTTTCTCTTCTAATAGTAACAAAAATGAACACAGACAATGAGCTTGGGTGATTAGTCACTGGCCTGTCATCTCTGCGGCTATAGTCAAATGGGCTCTTGACAGGAGTATCGTATTCTCAACAGATGCCTCTAGGTCTACAGTGAAATAATTTTTGATGACCTTGGCTTCTAGTCAATAATAATAATAAAAAGCATAGATTTTTTTCTATGTGCGTACTAAACATTTCCTGTTCTCTTACTTCATTAGAGGATATAACTTTTGCTGGTTTTGGAATGGCTGAGAGAAGAGTAGAAAATATGCCTCAATAACTGTCATCTTTTTAACACCTCTAAATACAAGAAGCAAACCATATATCAAATGTATATATGCATATATCAAATGTATATATGCATATATCAAATACTTCTGTTTCAATTCCAAAACAGTTACAAACTTTGGATTGATTTCACAACAGAGTAAAAGAATGAATTTTATTTCACTGTTTTTACCAGACTAAGGTATATTTAAATTCTGAATGGGGAAGGCATTCTCAGAAGCTGTTCAGCAGCCTGCCTGCAGAATGTCCTTGTATCACTATTTAAAAGACTGAAGACACATGTTGTATTACCAAGAGCACAATACAGTCATGTACTGTTAAAGGACTATTATGCAAGTCATGAATGATGCCTAAGCTCTTCCTGGTATGGTAATAGGTCCTAAAACAAAGCTGTAAAATAATTTTGCTTCATTTAGRTTTGCAAATAATGTTAATTTTTCCCACAGATATGTACACACAAACTTGATTGATTTTGATGAAAATACATATTACTTGCTCTTGTGAGAAGAATCAGACTAAATACATTTGAATTAGCTTCAAGCCATTGTGTCCATGCTTTGAATATTTTTTAAGCTGAAACCTGGCAAAATGTTTCCCTCAGAGATATCAACTGAGTATTAGTGATCTTAATAGTGCTGCAGCGGTACATGTAAGAAGTTAACTCATGTAAGATTCTTCACAATTGTATATATTACCTTCATTTATGCTGTTTAATTCAGAACCAGAGAGCATTAGTCCCTAAAACCCATATAGGAAATGTATGCATTTTATACAGGAGCTGCTCTTAATTTTTAAAGAACTGATTAACTGACCTCTATTGCCTTATGCTAAATTTCAGTTCTGAAAAATCTAATAAATAAAACGCCAAAGAAATTCTATTAAAATGCAAGACATCTGGCACTTTATATATAAGTTAATCGTACAAAATGCTGAAGTCTACAAACTCCATTTATTCTGTTTTCCTACCTGCTATTGTGGCAGTAGTCCAGAAAAAGTCTAAACACCTCCAAAACATAAAAAAACAGCTGTATTGGGTTTGACTGGACGTCCGTCTAGCTCTTTGTGCTGTTCTGGACATTGGTAAGGCACATAGCAAAAAACTTGAGCTATCTGTACATTATCCATGGGGACTTTGGTGTGTAACAAGTGTGAAATTATCATATCCATTTTTCTCTATGTTACCAAAAACAGAGCAACTCTAACTTGAGTGTCTAGGAATCCAATATGGTCTAGATTCACTAGACAGCAGCTCTTTTAAGAAGGCAGTATCACTGGCTTGTTTTCCAGTATTAACTGTAATGGATGATACAGTTGAGCAAGTAAAAGCCATGTCCATCTTTTTAAGTTCATGATAAACAACAGGCTTGATCCTGAGCCAGGAGTAGCAAGGGTACAAACTTTCTTCCTTTCCCTGTTCCAGAGTAAAGATGAGATATCCAATAATACAGCTTTATGGCCCACTTGGACTTTGTGCTAGAGTCTGAAGTTTGAAGATGTACCTATGCATAGGATTTCCCTTCCTCAGCTGTAAAGGGAACTAAACATCTGCATCTATAAAGCTGAATGGTGCAATCTTCCCCAAAGCTTAGTTTTCTTTCTTTTGCTGGTCTGAAAGAACTATGAAGATGATACCTCTTTTACAAGACAAGAGAGACCAACCTAGAGTAGCTATTGCAGAAAAAAAAATCACATTTATAAAAAAAGAGAGAGAAAAATGATTTGTTCTTTGTATCATTAGAATGAATGTTGTTGTTCTAATTTTCTTCTTATTCAGAAGAGGACATTTTAGAAAGTAAAACAAGAAATAAAACACCGTTAAAAGCTGTCTTCAAAGAACAGAAATGATCGTATACTATATATTTTTCTATAGAGTGCATTAGGGTATGATTCATGTACCTTTTCTTGAATTAAAAGYCTGATAAATTCCAAAAATGTGGCAGGTAAACTATATTTCATAGGCATAGCTAGGGAGCAATGATCCCTTATTTTCAGTTGCATTAGAATTATTTTCCTATTTGGGCATATAATTCTTTGCTTCATCGATGGCAACTGAATACTAAACAAATGTATTGAAAGCCAAGATCAGAGTATCTTCAGAGAAAATGAGAAAGTTATCACCTAAAATGAAAAAAAGAAATTTGCTGCTAAAATAGAAGCTTATCTAAAAACAGAGATTCACATACACTGAAAGGAAGTATAAGATCTGCCTATAGGTAATTCAAGCAGGCTTACATTTTATAAAGAGTATTTGAAATAACGAAAGACTAGAGTCAATAATAAAAGCAAAGTGTTGTAAATAGGTTCACAAGGGACCTAAATCAATGTTTAGTTAATAAAAGCATGAGATGGTTCCATTATTGATTTGATTCTTAGAGTGGAATAAAATATAAGTTGACTGTTATTTGTTTATATTATACTGATAGTTTTGGACCTTATGCTACATTCTTAGTTCTTAAATGTGAGGTTTTAAAGTTGATTGAACAATAACGTATTTATTTAATTCTGATAAAATATAGAAATCAATAATGAAAAACAATTTTTTTAGGAGAGGATCTATATGGTTCCAATGATGCTACACTTATCTTACAGTATGAAATTTGGGACACTTTATTACTGGAYGACCTTGATAAAGGGAAAAAAGAACTGTGCAGAGAAGCTTGAAACAGCAGCAGAAATGGCACAAGGACTCGCATGGCACAGTCTTGGCAGGCAGCTGACAGTGGTATTACAGGAACTCGTAAAAGTTCAACTAGAGCCATTTTTAATGATAGAGCTGTTTCCTAATGTTGGCACATGATAATTAAGAAACTGTTTTGGGCTGGCTTACAGAGGCTTTCAAAACAAAGAGCTTTCTTGAAGCTGCCAGACTTTTTTCATTTGCTAATATTTTGCCAGTAAAGACAATATTACCCTGAGACAGAAACTGTTGAAGAATTCATTGATAAATGAGCTACTGCATTTTGTTGCTCCTGAGAGAACAAGAAATTATTACATTTTTTTCTTTCCATGTCTTGAAAGAGGCAAAATTATTAGCGATAAACTCATAAAAATCTATGTATAATGAAATTGTCTGAAGATATAGCCACTCTTTTATAGATCATTTCAGAAGAAAGTGAATTCGGTTAGGATCAAAGATCTAACTGGCTGTCAATAAATTGTTAGCATTTATCAGCGTCAGCTTTATAGCCCATTAATTAAAAAGAGAGAAGAGATGCYTATCTAGTATTTCTGAATACCATTAGATTTCACTGGTATTAAGGATTTAAAGCTTGATTTTGATTTAAAGGTCCTTTCTAAAAAATATCCCGTCACAGTTAAAAGGTTCCTTTGCTAAAGATCACTTTATATCCCTCCCTAAAATGTTCAAAGTTAACCTTACAATAAACTCATCTTTCAGCTGAATTTCATTCGACATAATCTATAAAAATATTATTATGAGTTCTGCTGTTCAGGTAGATGGTTCCTTTTCACACAACGAAAAGATTCCAGACGGTATGCTGGAAGATTATTTCTTACACATTTTCAACCTAAGTGTCATTATTTTTGTAGAGATCACACAGTAATAGAGTGAAAGAAATTTTGGTTGCTATTCTATATACCAGAGTTATCAGAAGCAAATGAGCGTTAGTCTTGAATAGCTGCAGTTAAACATTGCCTTCAAAAAAGAAGTTGTAGTAGGTGTTAGTAACTCTCAGGTTCACCACAATCTCTGTCACGGTATTCTCCTTTTTAACTGAAGATCTTAAGATCAGGTAGAATATGTTTAATTTTGATATAGTCTCTTTTTTTGTTATAACTAAATTTTCAAGCAAA
This sequence comes from Rhea americana, assembly GCF_003343005.1. NCBI lineage: Eukaryota > Metazoa > Chordata > Aves > Rheiformes > Rheidae > Rhea > Rhea americana. The sequence continues at coordinate 7,886,050 of NW_028186978.1, forward strand.
TTACTGAGGTATCTATCAAACAGAAAATGGTGTCCTACTGTATTTAACTTTACTGTTGTGATATATGGAAATAAATCATTGGCAGTAATAATACTACTTTCTGTAACTTATATTTATACAGAGCGTATCAATATTACATCTTAAAACTCTTCACTTGCATTTTATTGAGGTAGCTGGTGAAGGAGTCCCATGAGCTGGAGTGAGAAGGTGCTGCTTCACCTTGCACACCCTTCTTTCAGCTGCCAGTGAATTGCTTCTGCTGTAGTGGTCCTTGTCTTASTTAGTGGGGGGAATTAATAAACACCATGCACATGATGACTGAAGGAAGGTAAGTAGTCAAGAAAGAGAGATCACATAACACAAGAGATCTTTGTACTCAGCACTAGTTRAAAAGAGCAAAACATACCCTATAATCCTTTTTTTTCTTTCATTTTTCTTTCCTTTTTTCTTTTTTTTTCTTTTTATAATCCTTTTTTTTCTTTCATTTTTCTTTCCTTTTTTCTTTTTTTTTCTTTTTNTTTTTTTTTTTTTTTTTTTTTTCCTCCAGCACGCCAGTGCTTCTATTCTGATCCAGTTCTGGCTGTCAAAAAAATGGTCTGACTGGGATCAAAACTCAAAAGTCCCATGCAGCAGCACTTCAGAGATCAGAGCCACTGTCAGTGGGATTTTGCTACCAGCTATTAGGGACAGTAAAATGGAGAGAAGCAAAGGAGTGAAAGCCAGTCTTGCTCACATTGGAATCAATAAGAGTTTTGTCACTGACTTCAAAAGAAGCTGCAGCAGAGCAAAACATGCAGCCAGGGAGAGAGCACTCAGAAGAGTGTGCAGAAAGGTGAGGAAAGAAAAGAATACAGTAGGATGGAGAGGGGGAGATAAAAACCATTTGAGAAAATGTAAAATTGCAAAAGGTTAGAAAACAGAAAAGCATCTTGAATTTCTTCCAAAAAATCTTGAAAATGTTTCACATATTCTTAGAGTAACTCTTTGTCCTGTTTTAAACGCTATTTCAGTCTCACAAAAGAGGTATCTAAAACTTGATCTAATACCTGAGGAACATTCCTTTAGTAAATTTGTCTTAATTACTTTCTGGTCTGGGCTGTAGACAAGCTGTTCCACAGACTTAAAGATTACTTCACTTCCTTCACAACAGCCTGATGAGCATTCATTTTTAGTAATATACAAAATAAATTCAAAGAGTCAAAAGCAAGCTACATCTGCCTTAAAAAAAAAAAAAAAAAAAAAAAAAAAGTGGTAATAAACAGCCAGTTCCAAAAATAGATCCAAATAAACAAGTGAGTTTATATATGTACACACTTGCATGCACACTTTTGAATGTTAGTGTACTTGCTCATGTTTTTATTAGATTTAAACCCCAGATAAATCCCTGTACATATGCTGAGGTCAAGATGCAACCACATTTTGATGCAAAGAGAATTTATAGATATTTTAAGAGATCTTAAGCTGTTTTTTCAGTGCTCTCAGGCTGGAGGTTTTACAGGAGGCTTCTGTAAAATTGCTTGGTCTTCCATCAATTAGTCTATCATCTTCCTCAGTTTTATTTAAATGTCTTTCAACATGATTTATGATATGAAATAATAAGGAAAACAAATAAAAGCCTAGATCTGTTCTGAAAAATTAATCTCACTCAGTTTTCATGATCTAACAGTTATGATTCTAATCTGAGTTTATCATTTAGACTTCTCTATATATCCAATGGCGGAAGAAAATCGCCTCCAGAGATAGATTCATCGCGTCTGTTTTAGGATCATGACATTCTTTTCATTAGCCCATTTTTTATCTTTTAAAACTAGATGTAATGTTAGGAAGTCCAATCAAAGATTACATCACTACAAATGAAGACAATATTTCAGACTTGAAGAAATTCATATATATTAATGATACACATATAAAAATATACTTGTTTATTGAAATTATTGCTGGAGAAATGATATACTGATTTTTGATATACATACTAATGAAACGTTGAAGCATTTCTAAATGTATAAAGGGATTTATTTTTGATGAATGGGTTGCATTACTATAGGAAAATAAGATTAATATTTGAGGATTAATATTTGCAGTTCTTGAACAATAAAGAAATGTCTGCTTCTGAACCCACGAGTCCTTTGTGCATCACCTAAGCAACCTCAGCATTCAATAAGGACAGTATTCCCTTCGAAAAAAAAATATTTATGCATGGTTTGGTTTGAGTGTGTGTATTTTTTCCTTTCCTTTGTGCATTATTTATTATCTGAAAAGTAAGATAAGTTGGCGCTGAAGAAACTCATCATAAAGTGTCAGCGCACTAGGTAACAAATCAATGGTTGTTTAAATGACTGCGCTTTGCAGAGGAAAATATATTTCAGTTCAGAGCCCTAAATTCATTATGCCTTGGTGCCTACTGAGTGAAAAACACTATCTCAGTCATTAATGTGTTTATAAAAGGCTGTTGTTGTCGACACCAAAGAGTCAGTTACTTGCTTGCTATTTTATGTTTTCTTTGATGTATTGTCTGACAGTAAAAGCTAATGCACTCAGCAGCTCTTGAAGACTTTGAATTGATTTTAAACTTTAAGTAAATTTTTAAACAGGAACAAGCTTAACTACATTATTAATTATTATGAATTATTGCAATACCTCAGTGAGAAATTTAGATTAGTTCAATAAAAAAATAAATTTAAAAAAGTCTTCATGCTTCATAGTGTCCAAGAATGGATTTTAATGATTTAGCTTTTCTACAGGAGTGATCTGCATCTGAACTTTTCAAGCCTTGCTGAGTTCTGTGTTTCTTTTATTTCTATTCTATGAAGGTCTCTTCAGAAATGACAAAAAAGAGAAGAAAGAATTCTAAGCATTTTTAAGCCACACTTTAAACAAACAAACAGACCCAAGCCCATTTCTCAGTAGGTTTTAGAGTGCCAGAAACCTGGCAAAATTTACTATTCTTCTCTAGCAGCATAACAAAGGAGAAAAGAGAAACTTTTATCCTCCTTTTTTGTGATAAAAAATCATCCTCCCTAGAAACCATATTGCCAAAAAATCATGTTAACCTTTCCTGAAAAAGAAACTGATTTTAACATCATATTTAAATAGGAATCAGAATATTACCACTAGTAGTAATAAACTTACAGGAATCTTTTCACATGTCAAGGTGTTACTCTTTTTCATGTTTCTGTACTTCTCTTCCTAATTATGATGTGCACAAATGTACAAAAACTTTGGCATCATTAAGATAAACAAAGTCCTTAAGAGCAGTTACTGTTCTATATATGTGATTTAGCAATAAATAGAACTTACAGTAAGACTGCAAGTAAACTGTAAACAGTAAGTAACTGTTCTGTTTCCTTAGGGTATTGCAGGACAGATATTATTTCCTTAAAGCACCTCCCAATTACCTTCACATCAGACATCCATGGGCCCYTATAGGATGCATCCACGAGTGCTGAGAGAGCTGGCTGATTGATTATTGCCAAGCTGCTCTCTGTCATCTCTGAAAGGTCCTGGAGAACAGAAGTGCCTGAGGACTGAAAGAAAGCCAGTGTCACCCCAATCTTCAAAAAAGGACAAGAAGGAGGACCCAGGAAACTACAGGCCAGTCAACCTCACTCCGTCCCTGGAAAGGTGATGGAACAGCTCATCCTGGATGTCATCTCTAAGCACATGAAGAAAAAGGTGATTAGGAGAAGTCAGCATGGATTCATCAAGGGGAAATAGTGCATAAGCAATCTGAGAGCCTTCCATGATGGAATTACTGGCTGGATAGATGAGGGGAGAGTAGTGGACGTTGTCTACCTTGATTTYGGCAAGGCTTTTGACACTGTCTCCCATAACATCCTCCTAGGTAAGCTCAGGAAGTGTGGGTTAGACAAGTGGGACTGAGGCAGATTGAGAACTGGCTGAAAGGCAGAGCTCAAAGGGTTGTGATCGCTGTTGCAGTCTAGCTGGAGGCCTGTAGTACTGTCCTCCAGGGCTCAGTATTGGATCCAGTCTTGTTCAACATCTTCATCGATGACCTGGATTGACAGAGTGCCTCCTCTGCAAGTTTGCTGATGATGCCAAACTGGGAGGAGTGGCTGATACACCTGGGGGTTGTACTCCCATTCAGAGAGACCTGGACAGGCTGGAGAGTTGGGCAGAGARGAGCCTCAGGAGGTTCCACAAGGGCAAGTGCAGGGTCCCACACCTAGGGAGAAATAACCCCGTGCATCAGTACAGGCTGGGGGCTGATCTACCGGAAAGCAGCTCTGCAGGGAAGGACCTGGGAGTGCTGGTGGATGACAGGTTGACCATGAGCCAGCAATGTGCCCTTGTGGCCAGGAAGGCCAGTGGTATCCTGGGGTGCATTGGGAAGAGTGCTGCCAGGAGGTCAAGGGAGGTGATCCTGCCCCTCTATTCAGCCCTGGGGAGGCCTCATCTCTCCAGTTCTGGGCTCCCCAGTACAAGAGAGACATAGAGCTCCTGGAGAGAGTCCAGCATGGGACTACAAAGATGGTTAGAGGACTGGAGGATCTCTTCTGTGAGGAAAGGCTGTGAGAACTGGGCCTCTTTAGCCTAGGGAAGAGAAGACTGAGAGGGGATTTTGTCAATGTCTACAAATACTTTAAGGGGGATTGTCAAAAGGATGGGGTCAGACTTTTCAGTGGTACCAAGTGACAGGACAAGAGGCAATGGGCACAAACAGAAATGCAGGAAGTTCCACCTGAATATAACAAAAAACTTCTTTACTGTGAGAGTAACAGAGCACTGGAACAGGTTGCCCAGAGAGGTTGTGGAGTCTCCTTCTCCAGAGATATTCAAAACTCACCTGGATGCAACCCTATCTAACATGCTCTAGGTGACCTTGCTTGAGCAGGGGGGTTGAACTAGATGATCTCCAGAGGTCCCTTCCAACCTCAACCATTCTGTGATTCCGTGATTCTATTTCTTGAGGTAGACGTTTAATGGTCACCAAAGCCAACTAAAATAACTTATTTATAAAGTTGCTTATAAAGTTACTTACAAAGTTTCTCAAAAGATATTAAAGCCCTGCATCTTAAGAAGGAGGAGACTTCCTTTCCTACCTTTTTCCTGTGCAGTTCAATCCATAGTCCAAATGCTGATTAGCAAAGGCTTGTTATACTCTTTAGCTGAGTCTTCCAAATACTATGGTAATAAAAGAATAATAAAATGAAATTATTTTATTACCCTAATTGTCAAAAGAATAGCACTACCACACTGTCATTCTAAGCATTTCTTTCTTTCCGGAGGCAGGATGATCACAGAGGAACTGACTTTTTTCCCTAGAAATTTATCTTTATTTGTCCTTATTTTAGGAGAGGAATGATTATTTTTCTCCTTTAATCATTTACCCCCTCAACTACCTATCTAACAGTAATAAAAAACCTATTTCAACTTAATGGAAATTTTGGGGGGATGAATTTGGTTATCCACTAGTGAGCAACARTATTTAAATGTTCTTACACAGCTGTTAGATAGACTGCATTAAATAACTGTAATTATAATTTTTCAGCTAACAGAGTATAGTTTTGCCCTAGTGAATTTTATGTTTACATAAACCTTCTCCGCAATATGGTTTATGTCTTGATATATTGAGAGTTTTTATTTATTTTTTTCTTTATTTATAATGTTGTCATAGAGCTAGCCTGAAAGCCATCAGTCCCTGTTGGCTTGAGTTCTGATTTTGTCTGTGTTTTCTTTCTTTTCTCTGTTGATAACTACTAAATCAGAATTAAAATTGTGATTATTTTGCTAATCTTTTATCTGGTAGCTGAAATGACCTAGTAGGTCATTAGTCATGTAGGTAAGAAGGGGAAAGTCATGCCCGTATATTGACATTGAAAGAAAAAAATAATTACGAGAGTTTGATTTGTAATTATGAGAGATTATGAGAGAGWGATATAAGTAGTTCATACCTGACACCTTAAAAAAAAATCCCTTTTTTATTATTTCTTTCAGCTAAGTTCATGGAGAATTCATCTTCAATAAACTTTTTCAAAATAGAACAGAATATTTATTTCAATTTCTGCTCCTGACAGTTGCAGATTAGAATCTCACTAGATGAAGAGATCAGGTGGGACTAGGATGTCAGAGGAAAATGCGTGAATCGAAGCCAGCTAGAACAAACATTGGATCTCAAGTGGCAGCAGGCACTGGCAAAGTAGATTGTCATGATGGTGTTCTCCATGTAAGAAGATGATGAAATCAGGACACCCAGGCTAATGTGTTTGACCAAGGAACCTATGACTGAAAGCAAGTAGGGAAGACCAGGACTTGGGCTGGTTGATCAGGGGAAAGACAAAGAGAAAAATCCTCCCTTACACAAGGACCTTTGAAAGATAGGCCATATTTTAGCATCCTTTAAACAAAAATTCTACTGACAATGAAAAATAGGGAAGGGGACAGAATTGTTAGAAATGCAGTGGTAACTTGTCTTCTTCACAGCAGATAACGGGCATGTTTCCAGTGCATCCATTGCAGAGCAATATGCCCTCTTTGTCATGTTATGGTGTAGGACAGGGGACAGAGATTCACCCAGCTAAGGATACACATCCTCTGGCTTTTTCAGAGCATCCTATCACTTAGCTTTAACCTCATAAGACGCTGGAGGAAACTGTGAAGTTGTGCTGAGACTTTCATAGCTTTGGCAGGCAAAGATAGAGGCRACAGGGTTAACGAGGAGTGGAAGAAGGAGTGGAAGTTTTCCTAGTCCTCCCAAATAATCTGCATCTGACTTATACAAGTAAGAATAGCAGGATTCAGTCTCATAGCAGGATTCAGTCTCCTGCTGAGGAAGTGATGAGTTTTAGAAGAGGAGTATAATATCTAAAAAGAGATTTCCCTGTCACCCAAGGGAGCCTTTTATCACCTGCAGAAGCAACCACATCAGCAGGATTCTCTTCTCTTTTTTTCCTCTAGCATGTAATGCTGTAAAATGTAACGTCCAGTTCAGTTTACCGGAAAGAGGTTAGTTATAACAGCTCTCTGCACACTAATGACYGTTTTGTGCTGAGATGTGCATTCATAGAATTATTAGACTGTTTTCGGAATCCATGTCTGATTAATTAGTGCTGGCTTGCACATGTCTATACTTATCACAGATCGACCAGCAGCTATAGTTAACCAGATGTGGGAGAGAGGGTTCAGAGAGGGCTGCTGCACACTAGTTTGCATGCATATGGCTCGAGTAACAGCTGGAATTGCAGTCCATCTGTAAAGACACATTCTCATAAACAATCTGTTTATTTTACACGTAAGGACTTTACTCAGGATAAACAAACACATTGAGCAAGAACTCCGATGACAGCACTTTATAAAGCCCAAATCCAGGAAGTGAGTGTGATTCTTAGGAAAACAAAGTGGCAACTGCAAGCAGAATACACGAGCAAAGAGTTTAGCCTATAGAAGTGTGACTTCTGGGAATGTGAGATTATCAGAAAAAATCCTGGTAGYCCTGGGGAAGTGGTAGAAACAAGACAGAGGGTAAAAGTAAGAGGAAAATGAAAGCAAGAAGGGGAAAGAAAGGGATTCTTTTGTAAAGCTTCACCGGAGAAAGAGAAGAATAATCTAAAGCAATGTCAGGAATAATGTCTATATTACTATAGTTTCTGTTAAATATAGTCTGTAACTGTAGATAAGATAAGACAATACATAGGTACCATTTTAAGCCAAAACTAAGAAATACAAGGGGAGGTGTGCACTTTACTGAGCTGACAAGTTTTACTTCACATACAGCATAGTCACTATAAAAAAATCTCCAGTAAGAAATAAGATAGTGGTTGGGGAATAAGATTCCCATTTATAGGAGAGCTAGTATAAGAAAAAAAAATCCCTGAATAGCAAAGGCAACTAAGCTGTACAAATAAAGATTAATATCAGTGATACTCACTGATGGAATAAGCAGAGATTCAAGATGAAGTGGCTCAGGAATTAGGATAAAAATAATTGGCCCAAGTGTATGGGAGTGGTAGATAACATGAGGGWAAAAATAAAGTAGGAAGAGAATGCAAACCTTCTGGCAATGATGGAAAGGGCATGAAAAAAAAAACACTTCAAATTTCAGTGTTTCAGCCTATAGTCCCCGGTCATATTGTAAGTAAAATGCAGTGCTGTAGACTGTGCCAATGTAGACTATCTTAGACCATGCTGAGCTGACATTAACCTCTGCCAGGTGATCTAGGACTATCTTAAAACTCTTAGCAAAGGAATTGTTGAGATGTGAGGGTGAGGAGAGGTAGCTTTTTTAATTACTCTACCAGGGATTCTTTGGTGCTGCCCTCAGTATTTTAGGATGAAGCAAAGTGTGACTATTGTTCTAAAGACTAAACAAAAATATTGCCAGTTTTTCATCTGTTGTATTGATAATTAACTTGTCAAATCATTCTATTTCAAATCCATGCTGGAGGCAACTGTAACGCAGTCCCTGCAACAGCAGCATTAGACTGGAGAAATAAGACAGTGTAAATAATACACTTTAAATCTGTTTTGAGACTATAGACAAATGTAAACTGCTGATGAGCAACTCACACAAGCTGAAAGAATTTATGGTAGCTGATAAGCAAGGAAACCACCCCTTCCGACCAACAGAACAGAGCAAGACTTGGATTTGATTACACTGTAGCACCAGACTGTCCTCAACATGAGCCAGGAGGGAGAACGGTCAGCATGGAGTTCTGTCCAGCGATTTTACGGAATATAAGGACATTTCAATGAGATGGACATCTACAGGGCAAGCTAAATTTAGAAATATACCTCTATATGCAGCTGTGAGAGTACTGAAGAGCTGAATTCTATTGGCCCAGGTGGAGCCATTGAAGATGGAAAAAGTAAGTCTGAGAAAAAAGATTGAATATATGAATACGTCCCTTGAAACTCCCACAGAGTGGATGAACAGCCAAAAAGTAGTGAGAAAACCTTCCAGCAAAGAGAGTATCTGTGTTGATCAAAAGCCACTTAAAAGGCACTAGCATAGTTAAAAGTTGTATTGTAATAAATGTTATTAAAGAAGACAAATTGAAGTAGACTTTGCATGGACACACACAGATACTTTCCTTGCAAGTTATTCCAAAGTACTGATGAAAAAGGAAATGGGAAACATGTTCATTTCAGGATGTTCATGTATGAAAAAGAGGATTAAAGAGCTTTATAGGAATGTTTACATAGCCTTGTAAATTGAAGTGATCTCTTAGGTTTCCATCAGATTAAAGTAACAAACGCCTAGTTACCGTGTTGGTAATATGGTGTGTAATTATATAGGTCACAGCTGGTCTACACTGTGCCTGAATTTCCTGTTTCTCAAACAATCATGGTAAGACCTATGCCCCAATCCATTTAAGAACAATAAAATTGTAAATATACTAAGAATTGCGTAGAAGAGGTTCTTATTTTTTCAGACTTCAGAGTCTGAAAGTATAAGAGGATAAAATAAAACATGATGAGAGATTTCAAAGCATGGTGTTATCCAGCTCTTTTATCTATACTTCCCCATTCAAACTGAAATTATAAATGTAAGTTTCACACATTAATGGCCTTTGTATTTAAAACAGTCTGATTTAGGTTTAGCTGAAAAGCTTGACAGGTTTAATTCAATCTACACCTGAAATCCTTGATTTCTGTTGTATATTAGTGGAAAAAAAATTGTTCCTACTTCTATAGAAAATAATTACAGATATTAAAATATAAAAATAAAAAATAAAACCCAATATTTTTAAACTGAATGCACTAAATTTTTTTTTATGGCTTTAATACTCAATCTGAGAAAAGCAACCAAAATACTTACTTTGTTACACTACTTGAATATGTGATAGAGCAGGAAAAGTTGCTCAGAAGAAATTTTTCACAGACATCAAGGTATTACATGGTAGAAAAATAATTCTACTGTCATTTTTAGAGCTGAAAAGTCACACTGCCTGTGACATTTTAAATGAGATCATGCAATCAGCTCTCTTCTTGGCCAGGTTGTTCAGATTATACGGTTGCAATAGGTGATATCCAAAAGTTTTGAAGTTTCAGTTTTGTTCAGATAAGAACTTGGAATAATCCTTCAAGTCACCAAAAGGTGTCAGGAAATATTGCAACTGTAGACTCATAAAATTTTGTTGCAGGCAGGCTAAGAGTAACTCAAAGACAGACATTCTCACTGCAATTTCAATGACTCACTTTCCTACAGCCAGGACATGAAGAAAAGGTAGATAGCTCAAAAAAACAAGCAAACTGAAAATAATAAAAGGTTGCAAAACTATTTCAGAGATACAAGTTGATGCAAGGATCCCTTGGTAAAAATCTGTGAATAGTTCTGTAAAGAAGGTCAGAATGAAAGATCATAAGGACCCTTTTGAACTTGAGAAGTGTCAGTTTACTATCATATCAAAGGAAATCTGAGTCATTTTCTTTCTTCTGTCTATGCCATGTGAAAGTGAATTCAGATATTAAAAATATTAAAATAGTGATTTAAATATTTACTGGTTGAATATTTACTGATATTTCCTGATAAAGGCTATTTTGGGGCCATCCCAGAAAATTATCATATCTCTCATAGAACACAGATCTTAGGGAAAGAAGTTAATTACAGCCTAACCTTTCTAATTATTTCTATTGAGAACAAAATGAAAATAAAGCAGTAACCAGAACAAAATATATTTGTAAAATGTATGAAATAATGCAGTCCATACACAGGGACTTCCAAATCACTGATGTAACATTCAGAACAAACAATTCTAACAGAGCAAGGGTTTTATTTTCTTTATACTGCTAAATACAGTGATGGATGTGAAGTCCTTGACATATATTTCATTTTCAACATCTGTACTGGTGTGCAATAATTTAGGGGGAAAAAAAGCCTGTGGTAATGAAGGAATATAATCAAGAATTTATTTTCTTCTACATCAAAAATAAGAATATAGAAGTTTTACAAGAAGAGTAAATGTAAGAAACCTTCCTTTCCTAGATACCTAGTTATGCAAATGAAAGAACTATCTGGTTTGAATATGACCTGAGAGAGGCATAGGGGACTTGAACAGGCAGGGATGGGGCTAGCAAGGCCAAGTCCTATCTGGAAGGAAGATTAGGGAAAATGTGGGCCCACTGCTTCATGGCATAGGGCTCCTGGTGTCAAAGGAGACAGAAAAAGCAGAGATACTGAATGTCTTCTTCACTTCAGTCTCTAGCAGTAAGATCAGCCCTCAGGAATGCCAGGCCCTGGAGATCAGGGCACAAGTCTAGAGACAAGAAAAGTTTCCCTTGGTGGAGGAGGATCAGCTTACGGATCTTAAGCAAACTGGATGTACACAGGTCCATAGGCACCACAAGTGCTGAGGGAGCTGCATGATGTCATTGCTCTTCATCATCTTTAAAAAGCACAGATTAAAATATATAAAAATGTAAACTACAATAGGTAATGAAAAGAATCTTAAAAAAAAAGAAAAATAATCAGACTTGAAAGAAATCACAGCATTAAACTGTGTGGAAAATGGAGGATCTCAAGTATAGGAACAATATTGGGTTTTACCAGTTTATTAGGATTGCTTCTTTATCTCAGTTTAGACTTTGCTTTGTAGGATTCAACAATACCTGAATAAATTTTGAGGTTCTGAACATCAATCTGTACATACAAAATTGGTATCTCATTTCATAAATGCAAGAAAACTTTTTATCTCTAAGAAGGGAAGAGGAGAGTGAGACTGAGAAGAAAGGAATGAGGAAGGGAAGGAAGGAAGATAGGGAGCGAGAAGTGGAAGGAGGCAAGAGGGCAGGAAGGGCAGGGGAACAAATGATTCCTGAGCAATGCATGGTACCAAGAGAAAAGTTAAAAAAGAGGCTATGTTTAAGAAAGGAAAATTGAAAGTCAGAACAGAATTAAAGACTTTTAAAACACGGAAAACAAATTCATACGTTTGGATCTGTATTTGAAAGCTTTTAATATTATTGGTTAACCCAAAGAGTTATGAAGCTTTGTCACATAAATTTGAGGATTTCATAGAATCTTAGAATCACGGAATCAGTAACGTTGGAAGGGACCTCTGGAGATCATCTAGTCCAACCTCCCTGCTCAAGCAGGGTCACCTAGAGCATGGTAGACAGCGTTGCATCCAGGCGGGCCTTGAAGATCTCCACAGAAGGAGACTCCACAACCTCTCTGGGCAACCTGGTCCAGTGCTCTGTCACTCTCACAGGGAAGAAATTCCCCCTCACGGTCAGGCAGAACTTCCTGTGGTTCAGTTTCTGSCCATTGCCTCTTGTCCTGTCACACGGGACAACTGAAAAGAGTTTGTCCCCGTCCCCTTGACATCCTCCCTTCAGGTACTTGTACACATTGATAAGATCTCCCCTCAGTCTTCTCTTCCCCAGGCTAAACAGGCCCAGCTCTCGCAGACATTCCTCATAGGGCAGATGCTCCAGACCTCTGATCATCTTTGTAGTCCCAGGCTGGACTCTCTCCAGGAGCTCCATATCTCTCTTGCAATGGGGAGCCCAGAACTGGACACAGTACTTGAGATGAGGCCTCCCCAGGGCTGAGTAGAGGGGCAGGGTCACCTCCCTCAACCTGCTGGCAACACTCTTCCCAATGCACCCCAGGAGACCACTGGCCTTCCTGGCCACAAGGGCACATTGCTGGCTCATGGTTAACCTGTCATCCACCAGCAGTCCCAGGTCTTTTTCTGCAGAGCTGCTCTCCAGGAGGTCAGCCCCCAACTTGTACTGGTGCCTACGGTTATTTTTCCCTAGGTGCAGGACCCTGCACTTGCCCTTGTGGAACCTCCTGAGGTTCCCCTCTGCCCAACTCTCCAGCCTGTCCAGGTCTCTCTGAATGGCAGCACAGCCCTCTGGTGTATCAGCCACTCCTCCCAGCGAGGTATCAGCAAACTTGCTGAGGAGGCACTCTGTCCCCTCATCCAGGTCATGGATGAAGAAGTTGAACAGGATGGGACCCAGTACTGAGCCCTGGGGGATGCCACTAGCCACAGGCTTCCAATTAGACTCGATGCCACTGGTGACGACCCTATGAGCTCTGCCTTTCAGCCAGTTCTCAATCCACCTCACTGTCCACTCGTCTAGCCCACACTTCCTGAGCTTACCTAGGAGGATGTTATGGGAGACAGTGTCAAAAGCCTCACTAAAGTCAAGGTACAAAAATATTTCCACAAAAATATGAAATATATGTCCAATAAGCTTTAATATATCCATAAAAATTGGGGAGAAGTGTGAAAAATATCTAGAATATATAATGAGTTTGTGACTGACTAGAAAATCTAGTAATATGAGGAGCATATTAAAACCTAGTAATATAAGGATCATTATAATATGACAGCACATTATGATAGACAGAATAGTGACTGTGATCTGAAGATGTTTGTACAGAGTCAGCACTGGATTTGGAATTAATTTTTAAGAATTAATCCTTGACAAAGATGGTTAATGGCCAAAATAAGATTGATACTAAAGCTTGTGTAACATATGCTTTTACAGTGTATATACAAAAGAGAATCCAAAAGTATGTATGAAATRAGGGCTGAAGCACAGAACTAGTCTAATAATCGACTTGATGCTTTCACTTCACACACTCCTTTCTCCAAAATAAGGGGCAAAAATGTATTAGCAATTGACAGAAGACAGTGCAACACCTATTATATGCCAAATGAACAGTTCAAGAGCTGTGATGATCATTTTGTGAGAACTTGAAGAAGAATATGGACAGAGTGCCAGCAATAAAATTAGTTCAGGGAAGCTTTTTGCAGAAACGTTAGTCAACATTTCAGCAAAGCTGAGTGTCAGCATAAGTAAAATAAATATATATGACCTTTAAGATTTTTCAATGGTCAGTACAGTAACCAACATGTTAGAAGAAAGAGTTCTAAGAGTGCTGAAAAGAAAAGCACATGTAAATAGAAAAAAATCTCAAACTGTATAGACTTATTCTAACTGAAGAATGCACCAAAGAAACATAGTAAAGACAATTTTCAGGAGTATTAAGGGAAATGCATACTTTATAGGTTAAAAATGTTTATCATCGGGTTTTATTATAAAGGTACAGTTGTTGGTGGGAGACCGATATATAAAGTAGTATAAAGACCAATAAATGTAGTAGAGCATAAGAAAAGAGTACAGCAAGGGCTAAAAGACTACAATGGCACATTCTTAGGGAATTGTTCTCCTTCTAAAGTAGATACTAAAGCAGGAGCTAGCTAAAGTGTGTGAAACAGCAATACTCAGGAGCAGGAAAGATGATACAGTGCATGCAGTCTGGATACAGTTTCTGTTTTTTTTTTCAGCAGGCAATAAAAAGTGGAAAGGGAATATTCTTCCCAAATCAAACAAATATGCAAAATAGAGAAAACACTGCACTTCCATGGAGATAGAGTCTATGCTTCTTGGGGTAAGCAGGATGCTACTAAATATACTGGAAGACAGGGTTCATACCTCAAATATTCTTTAGAGAACTGTTCATCACAGTTATACAGCCAGGTGTATTGACCTCTTCCTTTGGTTATGCACTAAACCCCCAGGATCTCGGTCAGCACCGACTCCAAACCATTGTAATTGCGTCAGTGTAGAATTACACCTGACCGTGTAGGAATGTCTGCTGTTTTCACTAGACATTTTACACCCAGCTAATTTGGTGGATATGGATCTAAGCATTTTCAGAGATTTACAGGTTTTGATACAAACCATTACCATCTAACATCATAGTAGAAAGCAGTTTCAAAGTTTTAAAATGCCTACTAAAAGCATGTTATTACTATGTTAAGTTGCATAAGAAAGACAAACACTTTTAAGAGACTTAATCTGAAATTTTTGTTTTATTATGCAGAGTCATACAGTATGTAATACTGACCACATAAACACGAAATGAAATGATGATCTTTGTTTTGAATGGTCACTAAATAATTCAGAAAGGGAATTGCTGGAATAGAATATGCTTTAAYTTGCAAGTGGGTGTGATGAAGATTTCATTTTGTCTCTCATTTGTACAGGTGAGGATGTAAAGATAACTAGTTTCAGATCTTTAAGTGTTTTGGTGCTCTGAGACAAATTATTTGTGTAATAGATGATTATCTTTCCTATATGGAAATCATCACAGGCTGGTTTAAATCTTCTCCTGGGACACTGTCATATAAAGCTCATAGTCAAGTTTAGGTACATGGGAATTTAACATTATGTTACATGGCGTAGGAATGAGGTAGTATAAGCTTGCACTGCTTAAACAAGACATGTATGCATAGGTCCTATGAAATTTAAGGAAATATTTTCATTCAATGGAGTAATGAACTATAAAAAAGGGAGAAACAGATGTTCTTTAGTGAATAGAAAAAATGGAAATATGTATATTTGTGGAAACCAAATAGTAGAAATTTTTTTTTATTTGGTTCTTACACATCTGACATTACAGTTCCATGTGAAGAAAATGGAAGGAATATATCCTTACTGTCCAAATTTCAAGGACTATTAAATACTAAGGCATGAACTCCCTGAACAGCAAATTGTTGGAGACTTTGAAAATATTCTGAGAAAGTCTTATTATATCTTTCCTCACATTTTCATATACCTTTTTCAGCATATTCAGATACTGGACAAAGAAGTTACTTTGGAATAACTCTTCCAGGACACTTTTACCTTTTCTCTGACTATAAGGATTCTGACTTATAATTTAGGTTAGATGTCAGTATACGTACTCCTCCAAGGTCCCCTTATCTTTTCTAAGTAGATAGCTGAAGAAAGAGAGTTGATGTAATTTGCCAAAGGTCATTGGCACAGCTGGGAGCAGAACATAATTTTCATTCATTGTAATGTAATCTTCAGAACTGTCAGTGCAGTTCCTTTTCTCATATAGTAATACTAACAAGTTTTATTTACTACATTAGCATGTACAAATCCAAGATGTAATAATATTTGCATATACAAAGCTTTTTAAGTAATCCATAAGAGCCCATTTAATTAGCCACTAAATTACCATCAGAAGATTCAAGTAACTATCAGTTTTATGATGTTTCTGGGGAAAATTCTCATCTGATGTAATCAGTTTGATTCCACTGACTTCACTAGAGTTAACGCTAATCGACACCTGAGTGATTTTCAGCTGTCAGGTTATAAAAGCATCCAAGTACCTCCTTAATGTTAAGCAAGTGAATAAAACTATTGAATTTGTTGTGTCACATCCATATAGGGGATGTTGTCCTGATGGTTATTACTGTATTCTAGTACTCTGCAATCAGAAAATGTGGATTTTGTCACTAACTGCATGAAAAGAGTTAAAAATCTGATCCTATATAAATTCTTCAGATATTTAAATTGACACTTGCAATTCACTGTCACCAAAATTGGGTGTTTAAGTAACTCTACTGGCTAATTGAATTTGTTTCTTGGACTTCATAAATATTTACAGATTTTTCAAAAGTATGTGATAAAAAAAGTAAAACTTAGAACTGAAGTTAATATCTGATTATAGTGGCTGGCAGCAAACTGGTAGGAAAAACAATGATCTTTTTGTTTATTAAGAAATTTTAGCTTGTAATATATTGATATATTCTCTCTCCATTAATTTGCTCCTCTGAAAGTAAATGTATGATTATGCTTGTCTTAGTTAAAAATCACCATACATAACTCATCGGCAAACAAGCTACATGTCAAAAATGTGTAGGAGCACAACAGTTGCCTCAAGTAATGGAACAGTAACTACTGTAACATCAGGGAAAGCAGTGCACAGACTGACCTCTGTAAAGCAACATTTTTCCAGCTTCCACAAGCTACGTGTCTAGTTACAACCCCTTTTAAATCTTCAGGTTTAAGAAGCAGATATATCACTTAGGATTTGAATTAAGAAGCTTGTTTTCACTTGTTTATCCTCTTCTTTCTCTGTTTCTCCGGCCTTACCCTGATCCAAAGCCTGGGAAACTCAGTGACAAGGCTCCAAGTGGCATCCTGTGGCTCTGGATGAAGCCATATCCAGCCTGCTCCTGTCTCCAGCCCTCTTGCCTACCGTGATTCAGCTGCAACTTCCAGGAATGCTTCTTGCTTGTCTAACCTTCTCCCTTAAAGCCTCACRTTTCCATTATTACCAGCACCTAGGAAGTGTTACTTCAAGGAACTACAAATCCTTACTTGGGTAGTTATTAATTTAAATTTTTAGAAAGCAGATTCTACTTCTTTCCTTCTCCTCATACTTAATGATCATTAAACAAACCACTGTTGATCTAAGGCTAAAGATTCATTTATTTCTTCCTAAACGTAAATGATGGCCCTTGGATGCTGATGTTTGTACAAAAGGTTGTCTGAACTTGCAAGAATTAGACTATTATCAGAAATGGCAAGTTAGTTTTTCAGTGTTCAGATTTGTGGTTCACCAAACAGTTTCACAGTATTTCTTGAAGTTTAGCTATAGAGTTCCCCAGCATTTTTTATCCTAATCTACTAAATTTGTATTGTGTACTTAAATGTTTACTGCCATGCTTCACTGCAGTGCAGTATCCAAAAAGGATACATGAAAATGATAAACAAGATCCAAAAAAAGCTATCAGTAAAATAAAGGTAAAGATAACAAAATAAAGAAAATTTGATAACAGTGCAATCAATGAGATACAGAATTCCAGGCATCCACGTGTAGGAACCATCTATTCAAGCCAGAAGAAGAGCCAAGAATAACTATTAAGATTATCAAGCGAAGGAAAATTTACAGTGTGAGAGGAAACTTAAACATATTGGCTTACTTAGTCTAGTAAAAGAAAGGTTAAGAAGAGATATTATAGTCAGTCAAACAAATTCTTAGGATAAATTCCTTAGGATAGAGACTGGCTATTAAAACTAAAAACAACCAAAAAGTAGTCGCAGGAATAAATAGCTATCAGATAGCTGTAGTGTATTTATAAATTAGAATAATTCAGACCTCTAAAAGTTTTCCAGCAAAGCTTATAAGGAAAACAAATGACTTAGGTTATGAAATGAACTATTTACCAAAATTATCCATTGTAGCTGGTACCTTTATTGTCTATGGATGGACTCCTCCAAAAATTATTCCCTTCAGAAATGATTTTTTTCTGGAATTGAATTTGGTATTMCTAATAAGACTTTATAATTATGTATAAGTTTGGGACAGTCTAGTGTAGTTGCCACATGTAGCTTTTATATATTAAAAAATAGACAAAAAGGAAGAAAGAGAAAAAATATATAGATAAATCTTAGAATCATGATACAAAAGAAAATGATATATTAACAATGACCAAGAAGCTGGCCTAGCGCCCAGGAAGATAATAAAGAGAGTAATATTGAAGCAACTGATCCAAGTAGGAAATGAGTAAGGAACAAGCAAAACGTTTTGCTTGCAAAAGTATTACAAGACCTCAAGGTAGTAAAATGGAAGAATGTGAACTACTGGTGCAAGATACAAATCTGGATTTTGAAATCTGGATATTGATATCTGATCATTGAAAATCTGGGCACCAGAAATGGTGGACTAGCAACTATAAGCGGATTGCAGATATATGTTGTTCAGAAAAGTTAAGGACAACGGAGGGGTCTTGATATAGAATAGTGTGTCAACAAGTCGTGGGTGACTGTGAACTTCCGTGTGGAGGTTGTCAGTCAGCTCTCTAAATCTGAGTTCATAACAGAATGTGTTAGAAACGTTTGTCAAAAGCTGGCTCCACCGTAGTCTTAAAAAAAAAAAAAAAAAATCTTATGGAGAAGAGAGAAATCTAACAGGCTGAGTAGCCAGGTGCTGAGCTTGGTACCGCAGCTCTGGCCAGGAGTTGTCCATGTTCTCGTGAGCCACAGCACTGTGCKGGCGCTATCACTAGCTGCTACAAGAAAGATACAGGGAGCGAGCAGAGAGCCTACAGGGAAACAGAAAAGAGATTGTCAGAACTTTCAACAATTTCATCAAGCTTGTGAATAACTTCATTGAATTCTGAGATTACGTTTTATTACTTCATGTAGCATAGATTTTTACAAATTATCAGATTTATCCACAGCAGAAGCCTTGAATTCCAATTTAGTGACATATTTATGGTTGTGTAATTTTAAGGACATGCRTTCATTCCAATGAAAGCCTTTGCAGTAGTACTGTATGTACTTAAATATAATTTTATGCCGTAAGGATTTGGTGTTACCGATAACATCATTTAAATAACAGGAAAAATTCTCAGAAGTATAAGTACAAACTTTAAAAAATCTGACTGCCATGATAGCCATAATTTGAAACTTTCAATATACCTCTACAGGAGAGATCGGAAACATCCTCTTCTCTATCGTCTGGAATTATATTCCAGCTTTGATGTTAATTTTACTCAAAATCAAAGTTTTGACAGAGGTGAATGCCATCAATCGTGTAAAATAGCCTAGGTTGGTGCATATAATTTTTTCGCGCAAAGCAATAAATGGTCACTATTCATGGTCACTACTGAAAATGTTCTAGGATTAAATGACTATTTCTAACAGAGTAGATGAAAAGCCACCTATGACATAATGGCTTAGCTTTTATGAGTAGCTTGAAGTTTAGCAATAAAGTGAAAATAATCTAATATTCAGATGATCTAAATCTTTGCAAATATGACATTTCAGGCCTAATACTGTGACTATAAATCAAAGTACCTCACCTTCACAAAGGTTGCAGTATTACATTTTACTTATTAATATGTTTTTAATGAGGAGATGCAACTGTGAACATCAAGGTATGCTTATGCACTATAAATCATATTTGTTAAATATATGCAGGGATTCATGAAAGAAAAATAGAGCAAAGTGGTTTTTAATCTGACACACTTACATTTCCTAGATAAGAGAGACTCGGTTAATAAAATGAACATAAAATCATAACATAACATCATTCATAAAACAAATATACATTTATTTTAAACATTTGTTTAAGGTAAYGCATAAGTTTTCTTTTTTCTGTACTGCTTGACTGAAATACAAGTAYTCCATTAATTTTCCTCAATAGAAATTCCCAGTAATGCTAATAAAAAAAGAGAAAGTTGAAGATTGATGTAAGAATTTTGAAACTACAAGTCTGTAAATGGATCCCATTTCCCATTTACTACAACAGGTTTTTTCTGTATCTCTGTATACATGAAAATAAGTGGAATTATTGCTTTCYAAGACATGGGTCTTGTAAATACTATTTGAGAAAATAAATAATGGAAACATTTCCCCATGCCAGAATATGCATTGTTCACCATTCTTAGCAGTTCACCAAGTGTATGTGGTTTATTTTTTAGCTGACCTCAATACATTATAGATGACAATGCTAGATAAATATTTTTGTTAAGAAATCCAGAAAAAAATGCCTTGGGATTTAGCTGCATTGCTCACAAATCTGTTCACGAGTTGCTGGGTTTTTTATCTGTTTGTTTTTTAAACTTCATTGTTATATATTTATGCATATTTTAAAAGCAGAAACAAATGCAGTGAAAAATTCAATATACAAGATGCTCTCTTTGTTCCTTCTTCCAGTTCTCAGATAATTTGTAGAATCTGTTCCATTTTCTATCAGCTACTCAGTCCTTTGCTATCATGAAAAATTAATGCTGATGGAATGATAAGGAGCTTGCTTGGTCTTTCTTGTTGCCCTAATCCTTTTAAGAATATTGGGATAGATGAAATCTCTTATCTCTTCATTGATAGAAGCTGCTTTTTGCCCAACACAAGGCAGTTCAATCAATTATTTATAACCTTTGTTCACATGCTTCCACCTGACCTGTGCCACTGTAGAAGTTTATGTGGTTTATTAAACAGAAAGGAGTCTTGAAGGAAATAATCAGCTCTTGTTTTGCTTTTAAATTTTGATAAAGTGTAATTACACTTACATCTTGTTTCTTTGTAGTGAGATTGGTTTTTTAATCACTTAGAGCCAGTCTCTTGAATGTAGATACTGTTTCTAACAAAGCTACATATTGTAAATCAACATTACCCTTACAGCACTTACTTACTAACTCTTGCATATTTTTAGATGTACTTCTTAGAGACTTCATACGTTTATCCCTACAGCTCACAGGGGTTAATATTTTATTTTATTTCCACCACAGATTCTTACACAGTGAATAGAGCAATTACAAAAAGGACAACAATGAAGGAAAGGCTTTCAAAGGACTAAAAGCTCCCTACCTCCAGGCTGTTCTTCAAAGCAGTCAAAAAACTCTATGTATTTTTAGTACTTATGAACACTGACACATGCTTTGCATTTTAAACTTAAAAATACAGTTAATCGGAAAAGAGAAATGATATTATCAGACTCCAGGAAGCCATGAGATCCCTGGGAAAAAAAGTACTATGGAACTTGCATATCTCAAGAGGTTTCTGAAAATATATTTTTTTGTCTTAGCATTATTTCCATGTCCCCTTTCATTTTGGCAGCACACCAAATAAGGATATAAGCATCTTTTGGAGTGTTTCAAATCATAGAAGGTTCATAACAGGAATTAATGATGACATATGGATCATGGGATCCTAGGAAAATTCAGACAGAAAGGGACCTCAGGAGGTCGTGTAAGTCCAATCTCCTGCTAAAAGCAGGGTGAGCTGTGAGGTCAGACCAGGYTGCTCAGTTRCATCTTGAAAACCCCAAGAACAGAGACTCCACAGTTTTTCTGGGCAATCTATTCCACTGCTTGACGGACCTCACAGGGAAAATGATCTTCTTTGTATCCAGGCTGAACCTCTCTTGTTTGAACTTATGCTCCTCATCTTCTCACTGTACCCCTGGGAAGAGCCTGGCTCTGTTGTCTTGGTGATCTCCCAGTAGGTATGAGGACAGCAGCCCTGCTCTCAAGTATATCAACTGTTTCCCCTAGTTTGGGATCATCCACAGACTCATGGATGTTAGTGCACAGCATCATCTCCTGCACGTTATTGATGAAGATGTTAAACAGGCCAGGTCCCCAGATAAACCCTTGCGATATGCGGCTTGGCACGGGCCTCCRGGTACCATACAACACATTAACCGCTGCCTCCTGAGGAGCTAGATTCCCCAGACACTCTTTTTACCCATCTAGGCTCCCAGCCAGACTGTAACATCCTAACTTGGATACAAGAAGAGCTGGGGTAAATGTTAAGACTGTAATGGGAACAGAGTGAGATTATGAAGTTTTAAATGAGTGACTGCATGGCCCTGTCTACACTTCTGAAATGAGGTTCCTTTGTATTTGACAAATTAATTGTTTGATTAGAGAAGAATGAAGAGTATAAAACTGTTATATTAATGTCATCCAATTAAAAAGTGTATGTAGTTAACAGCCCTCTAATATAATTTTGCACTTAGAAGTGTTCCATTGACTTCCACAGCAATAGAGGCAAGGCACATCCATAAATGCAAAGTTATGGCTTTGTTAAGTTGGATCTTTATGCAGGCTCTTAAAATGGGAACACTTCTGAGATGAAATTGTTCATGCCTCTGAGAGTCTCCAAGATACTGAGTAGTCTGGCCCCAATCCAGCAAACCACTTAAATCACATAATTTTCCATTCATTTCAGTCTGACTAACGACATGCTTAAATTTAAGTAAATACTTGTTTGGTCTTGGATCAAACTGCTCGGTACCATTCAGGATTGATCCTGCATTAAGTTTATTAAAGAGAAAAACATAGTAAGATGTTTGGCTATAAAATGTTAACTTAAGCAAAAGGTGTTTTCTATGTGGGACACATGAAACAGGTAAATCCGTTAAAAAAAATGCATTACTATAGGTTCCAACAACACTACAATTAGCTCTATAATTAACATCTTTTTACTTACGAAAATTTTATCAGTGAGGAAATATGAGCTCATAGGCTTTAATTTCATCAGCTTCATCAATATTATCACTTTAGTTCCTTCTTTCCCTGAAAAGATTTCTAGATCTCATTCTAAAAGACATCAAGAATATGCTAAAGAAAATTTTGTTGCAAATGTGCAACGCTTGATACACCTTTTTTGACATATATATGCATTTATTTAATATTAAAACAGAGCAATAACTACTCTTTCCCCTATCAATAGAAAATATAGATTAAATCAAAATATATGGTTTTAAGGTTATCTGTATTGAGACTGAACTGCATGTAGACAAAGTAGAAGATCAAAGTAGAATTACGAAATTAATCAGTTTTTCTGTATTTGTGGAATATAAATACGCCAAATAATAGTTTAATCTTTGCTCCTACTCCTGGCATTAKGCAGGAGGAATGTTTAAGTATCTAGGCCAAGATGAACAAGCACATAGTAAACATTAAAAGTTTGGCTGGAACAACCTTACATTTAGCTTCTCTTTTGGTTTTCTCTAGCCATGGTGCCATTAGGAAAACTGCTTAGGCTTACAGATTAGAAGATATATGTAAGGTGACAGTAATTTTCAAATGTTAGCAAGAAGTGACAAAGTCAAACTTCCTTCCTCATGTACCAGTTGTAAAGAAAAATAAAGGAACAACCACCTCAGGATAATTGCATTTTCCCAGACAATGTCCCTAACTCTATCTTATGTCAAAGAAAGCTGGAGGAGGCTTTCAGCAGACAGCACAATATTAAAGATACAGAAATTGTTCAGACAACTCAAAAAAGGTTTTCCCCACCATTTGACACTTATTTCTTTCCCCCTAGCTCTAAACAATTTGGAAGTTTCAAATTAGTGTTTGCAGATAGAGATAAATACTTCCTAGATTGATCAGACCAACATACTCTGCTACATTTAAATTCTAGACCTGATTCTTAAAATGTCTATAATATGATTACTTGCATTCATCTTCCTGATGCATTTGACTTCAAAGGGACTAGACATGAAAGAAAAATTAGTCAAGTGTAATATTTGCAGAATTGGGCCCTTCGAAAACAAGTTATTCAGACTAAAAGCATATAGAACACAAAAGAGACAATAATATAAATAATACCATTCTTCTATGCGGCATATTTTGAAAAAAAATGAAAATATGAGTTCTTTCTCTTGATCTAGAGGGTATTCAGAGGTAAACTGCATACGCTGAAACTCTTCTTACTTTTCACAGAATATTCCAATTGTCAAAAGGAAACAAAGCTGGTAACAGGGAGCTGCTTCTCAGAGGATTATTTAATTGCATACATGAAGTGATTGTGTTTCAACAGARGAGAAAAACAACTCACCTATTTCCAATACTTTGATGGATAGAWGATGGCTTGAAAGTGATAAATGTAATTGTTTTTGTCAATGTAGGAAATCAATTACATTTTTCTATAATTGGTTAAACACCTTCTCTTGGTTTAAAGAAAGAAGAAAAAATCACTTCCTCTCCCACCTCCCAGTCTGGTGAAATAGGCCTTCTGTTTTATTTGCTCTTACACCAAGTTTCCCTACTGAATTTTAACATACTCCAAATAAATGTTTTTTAAAAAAATTTAACCAAAAGAGTTGATACAAACTACCTTTTTACCTTCTATTTCAGTTTGCCACTGAAAAATAGATCTAAATTTGGTGGAAAAATTAAGCAGATTCAATGTCTTTCATGCTTTCTCCTCTTCTCTCTCTCCTCTCCTTCTTCTCTCTTTTTTTTTTTTTTTTTTTTTTTT
>NW_028186978.1:7910554-7950853 GCF_003343005.1 Rhea americana
TTTTAACACACAATGCTTTATTTGTTTGGGTATTTAAAATTCTATTGCCATTCTAACTAAACATTTTATTGACATAAACCATGTGAAACACTTTTTATCTAGGTTGCATGAGCTGGCCATCAGGGGGCACTAAAAGAGCACACAGCTCCTCGGCCTAGCACTGTAACATGTCACCTCTGCTGTCATCCTACTTTTAGATCCCCTTCAGTGTCTTGCTTGAAACTATATATCAGTTTGTAAGTATTGAGGGTATGCAGGGATCCCTGAAGGYAAGTTTTCAGAGAAATTCAATACCTACTTCAGGATCTTAGTTTTACAACAAATTTAAAGGCGTCTGGTGCAGAAGTAAACATCATACAGAACATCATAGGCCAATAACAACTAGAACAAAAATACAAATATAATATCCACTCTTCTTTAGATAAGCATACATGGTAGACAAAAAAGCATGTTCAAGATTAAACTCTCTATTTCTCGTTTTCACTCCTCTGAAATGAAAATTCTTTTTGCATTTTGTCTTAAGTAGCCTACTCAAATAATCTAATACCGAGGATGAAATTCTGTCCAGAGATTCTCTGACTGGAATTTTGATTCGTGCAGATAACACTCATGAACTTTTTGAGATCTGGAGAAATGTAAAAGAGAGCAGAATTAGCCTACAAGACTAATTCGTTTACTAGAAGAGGTTCTTGATATTATTGTCTTCACCTAGACTGGTTTATTTGTGTAATGGATATAATTTTGATTCTTTTGATTATAAAAAATTTTAAATTTCCCTTAAAATACAAATCCTTTAAAATACAGCCACTGCAAAGCAATGGAAGACATTCAATGGGAAACAGAAGTCACATGTGCATGCAGTACCCGAGAATCGATTTTATTCACATATGTGTTTTGTTGGTTTCATGCCTGACATTTTTGTTAGTGCTTTAAGTGTAATAAGTGCTATGTTTACTCCTGTTAAAACAGTGTAGAAAAATTGTTCTGAAGAAAGTAAAAAATATATCAAGTACTTCTGAGCTTTAAGAGTTAAATAAAAGCTTCATTGTAAGCAGAAAAATTCCTCACACTTCCTCTGAATCAATTACACAAAAATGTGTATTGCTTTGCCAAAATGAATATCCATTAGTTGTGATCATGTTTTCTGGGTAYCTGTAAAAAGTCAGCTTAATTTGCCTCTCCAACATAACACTTATCATGTAACGATTGGTAGAAAAACTGGAGATTTACAAAAAACAGACCTAAGAAAAATCTCAGAAAAGCCCTGGGTTTTCAGACAAACCAGGGGCTTCTTTTTAAGTTAGCTGTATGCTTTCCCGAGAGCCTTCTAAGCTGTGTGCTCATCTCACTGGAACTCAGTCACAGCGTGTCCATTATGGATATTGAGATGTTTTTAGGTGTTTCTTAGGAAAAAGAAATCTCCTGATATATGAGTAAAGGGTTTTTTTACTGCTATAGGAAGTAAAGATAAAGAATGAGTTAGCCTCATTCCTACTGTTATGTAGTTGCAATTAAAAATGTTGTTGCAGGTTAACCAGAGCTGGAGGCAGAAAATGAAAAGCATTTGAGAATCACAGCCATATCATAAAATGTGTGAACATAAAAACAGACAAAAATATATTTTAATAAAAACATATGTTTTTGTAGTTTGAACAATTAAATCATTTCTCAGTAAAAATGACAGATACAGCTTACAGAATAATTCACTTTTTCTGATGAAAATGTTTTACCTAGAGCGAGTGAGTGAATATTTATTCTTCAGTGTCTGGCATTCCTTTGAATGTGCTTTTACACTTCTTTTGGGATCACAGTTTTCAGTGTAAGGAACATCAGTCCTGTGAGTCACAAGAAGTAACCAGAGTTGTTACCTCTTGTTAGAGGATGAAATCTGAGTGCATATACTGCTCCTATGCATAACAGGTCACTCGCGGTTATGCGGCTRTTCAAAGTTCAGCCATTCCTAGTCGTTTATCTCATCACATCTCTTAGTTTAAGGACAAGATTTTAAGCAATGTTCAAATGAGTTAGAAATAAGGGCCCCAGTGGAAGTAAACAAAATARCAGCAGCAGCATTTTAGATCCAGACTCAGAAGTTTCTCAGTAGAATGAGGGATAATTTCACAGTTCAATTTAGACTCTTTTAGCTCTATAGATTAAGTAAGCGGCAAGAATACGAATTAGGAGCCTAACTTTCCTAGGCAGGCACTGAAATACAGTAAGAAACTGTGAGGAGAAAGATGTTGGAGGAGCCTGATGGCAGGGTATTTCAGAGCCTCTAATTACAGAAATAATGTAAATATCTTTCCACATGCCAAAAGTTCTGTGAATGAAATGCTCCAAGGTGCTTTTAAGGCTTAAATGCTTCATTGTTTACATCACATATTTTTTTAAAAAAGAGATTTTTATCACTTATTTTAATATTTTTGAACAAATAATCTTGAATTGCACTAGATTCTCTGTCATCGTCCAGTTATAAGACTGAGTAAAAAGGGAAAATTGATCCATTTCTGTTTGTCCTTCATAAGTCTCAATTCTTCTCTCAACTTTCCACAAACTCTTTTTTTCTATCATTTTGTCTCTGTAATGTCTCTTAGCATGTAAATCTTACTTTATCATTAATTGTTTTTGTCAACTTCGCCTGAATCTCATTAATCTTTGCTACATTTTTATTGAGACAAGGCAACTGAACTCTCAACAAGAGCATATGATGATTTGATAAAACATTATACATATATATATATATACACGTACACACACATATTTTAGTATCTTTATCTCATTTGTTTTATATTTTTAGGAGCTTTTTTAGAATGTTTTTGTATTTTTAGAAAAATGCTTATTTTTCTGTTTTATCTTGAATTCAATTGAATAAAGAAATAAAAGCTCTCCTTTAAATAACCTTTTCTGACAGCCAACAAAGTACTTGTTGATATATGATACACTTCAATGTCTGTAAACCAATACTATAAATAATACATGATACTGAATAATGTTGGTGATGTGATGTAATTCAACACAGCACTATATGAAGTACTGTACAACAATGCAAAGTGCTATAATTTTAAGAAAAGCATTTTCTTCTCAGAGAGAGTTTATCATGTAAGAAATTTTACAGCAAGAAGAAAGAGATAATAGATCCAAATTGTAAAACGGCTTATATTTTGTTCAGACATTTGAAATGAATGCAGTAATATATTCTTCTTCATCAGCTTGGATTTCTTTTCTCCTAATATGAAAATCAAAACCATCTGAAGAACTTAATTTCTTCACGACATGGAAGTATCATCTTAGAATACAAAACAATAGAAGAAAATTTCCTTCCAAACTGGTCCTTCCTCTGAAGTATAGATGCCATTATAAGAGTAAACATTTTCCCTTACCATTTTCCATTGAGTAGTAGTACAACAAACATCTAAGACCTATCACTCTTTTTATTCCTATAATATCTGAAAAATAGACACAACCGCAGCTTCCCTCATTGACCTGTACCTCTTGTAAGACTTTCTACCTTGAATCTTTCTGTTTCCTTTAACCATTTTCTATTTCTTCTGTCATTTAATTCATTTTTTTCCCCTCTTTGTTGTGGCTGTTTGCCACAACAATTGCTCGACTTTCTTCCTCTAACTAGTTTGGCACTGTTGAGATCTGAATTGTAAAAGCGCATTTTAATTCTCCTGGACAGGAAGTGATAATGTGTTTCTCAAATACAGTGTGGGTTTCTCTATTAAATTATTGAATTCGTTTAACTCCTGGCTATCCCTAGTTTTGAAATGAGTTTCTTGAAATGTTAAGACTGTGTGTATGTGCACAACGACATACCCATATTGATAYTGTGCTGAATGTATAGTTATTTTTATCAGCATTTCATCTCTTCACATATTTTCATTTTCCCATGGAAAAAAAAGATGCTTTGTGGAGATCATTTTAACATTTTTGCCCTTCTTTAAGTTCTGAATTTCTTGTCTCTGTTGATGGTGAAGCTATGAAAAAAATCAGATTGTAGAGCTAACATCACAAAGTCTATTCTAATAAAGAGGTCCCTCTGCAATTCTACCGGTAGGTAGAAAAAAAAGAGACCTTTTAAACTATAGAAATGATTGTGACAATAGGAAATATGAACTGAAGATATGATTAAAAGCAACGCTTTAAAACTTACTCTTGGGCATACTTTTAACATGCTACTATGAAATCATTTCAAAATGATTTCAAGAGAAAGGGTTCTTTGGGGTAATGTCTATGGCTTATGTGATGAATTCTTTACTGAGCTCTAACTGAGCTGAGGTTTTGTGAATGAAAATTTGCCAAAATAAACTGATGTTGGTTTGGTTAATTAGTGGTTATAGTAGTTACAGATAAATCTGGCATTCTCTACAGAGGCAAAATCGCTGCTGAAATCTTCTGAAGACACTGGAGAACTTTTTTGCTCTTGCTTTTTATGCACACAATACTTCATAATATCAATAAGACTTTCTGTGGGAGCAAGCACTAGGGGTGATCACTCAGAGGAACAGGCACCAGGCGGGCCGGAGGTGAAGGCAGCTGAAGTTGAAGGGGACCTGTTAAATCGTTCTGCGAGCTGTGAATCACAATCACAAGGTCGAGGGAGACCTTCTTATCTACCTGAATGAGCTAAATAARGATTTGTAGAAAACTTGTTTTTTTCCTATGCAGACTCTTCAGAGGAATGATAAGGGAAGAAAATCTGATGATTCAGTAGTAAAATGTCATCAYAAGTAGGTGGATATGACAAGCCTTTTATTTATCCTTGAACTAGCATAGATTTTTTTTTAGTGTGGAAACTATTCAATTTTCATAAAGAAAGATGAAAGTAGCTATCTTGCCTCCCCTCAGAACTCTAACAAACAAACAAGCAATCAAGGCATCATATTTAAATAATGAAAATTAGTAACAGCTCTGTTAATGTTTAGTACTTTACATCAGCCTTATCATCAATAATTGAAAATATCTGATGATATCTGGGAACTAAAAGTGTACCTCTCAGTGTAACAACATAATTACCCCCAATTTTTTTCCCACTATTTGCATTTATATTTCTTCAGGGAACAATGAGATTTATTTTAGCTGCATCATGAACRATAATGGGGAGATTTCCACCTGAATTAAGATGGAATGTGGAGACAYGGACCATGAATCTTCTCAAATTACTCTGGCCCCTCAGATCTACTTAGTGCATCAGATGGCCACTTTCTTTCCCACATAGTTTACAGACTTAATTTAATAAGTATAATTAAGAGATTGTTTTCCCCATGAAGTAATACCTTTGTCTCTGCTTAATGCTCTAGGACAGGTGACCTCCTTGGCTGTTCTGCAGAAACACTTGGCTCAAATACTGGCAGGAAAACTGCATCAGGTGATAATTGTGAGAAAAAGTCTTCAGGGCTTCCATGATGATCCTCAAACAGGTATGACCTTGATGTTGTCCTGAAGTTTGGTCATCAGTAAAAACTTAGCTCTAAAAATAGGGATCTGGTTTGCGCTGAGGATGCACATGGGCTGATGAAAGTTTTTGCATATTTAGGCTCTTTCAGCTCAACATTCTGTCTGCCTTCGGCGTGACAGTCCTGGTTTGCTTTTGAACAGCTTGCTTCCCTAACACTTCCTCTGCTACGCTAGGWTGGATCAAATCCAGAAAAAAATCTTGTCTTCTTTTCCTAAAACACTGAGGCCAAGCTCACGACTGTCACAGTTTGAAGTGTTGCTTGGTGTTTCCAAAGGAACAGAGCCAGCCTTATTTCTRAGTTCCCATTAATCATCTTCTTCATTCTTCCTTTCCAGACTCTAACAGCTTGCTTTTCAAGTCCATTTGAAATGAATGATATACTGAAGTCTGAATGTATTTTATCTCATTTTTGTTCAATGTACACTTTTAACTCATAAATTGCCCTTGTAAAATGGGGTTCCATTGTCTGTGACAAATATAAGCAATATTATGTGCGTAGCAAAGCTCTGCTGGCATTTTTCAGGGGTGTCAGAGAGGCCAGATCATCACCTGCACTTCTGCCCATTATGAGTCTGCTTGTGTGGGCTTTTACATTTAAAGAAATGTGGTATCCAACTATTTGTAAAGGCATTAGTTCAAGTGTTCGCAGTTATTTCRCATTAGAAGTCTTCTTATAATTCCTAATATTTAGGTTCTCATATATATTTAGCTAACTGGACAAAAATCTTATGCACAACATGTACATGTTCATGCCTGTAGTCCATAACATTCTCCCAGCACTTGCAGAATTTTATCCATCAGCTTTCCAGTCATTCCTGTAYTATCTTCTGCTGCAACAAAGACAGAAATGAATTTTGGTTAGTTGATTTCCATTGCATGTCAGTATATTTCTTGGATAACGCAGTTTGCTTTAAATCTCTACRGAATCAGTGCTCAGGTCCTGGCAACTGAAAAAGGGCATCTATGTTGGCAAGATCAGCTTTATGCGGGATTGCATAGAGACACATGGCTGATGTCAAGGCCCAAGACTTTTACCGTGCAGCTGCCATGGCCAGCAYTCTCTCGACCTTAAGCCACAGGCAGGTCTTCCTCTTTCATAATAATAGCAATAATAATAAATAATTAAATAAATGTTTCTATTTATTTTAATAACTATTCAATTCAATTCAATTTATTGCAGATGTAGGCAATAGCGACATTCCTCACATGCAAAAGAACAGCTCATATCTTGTATCATATGTATACAATATGTTAGTATCATATATGATATCCAAGCTATCACACAATTACATACACATATACTGCCGCAGCCACAAGGTAAGAGCACTAGCAGTAGAGTATAAGAAGAAAAAAAGTGATTAAAGAGATGAACTTAAGAAATGATCACTTCTTAAATCAGAAGTGATTTTTCTAGAAATAGAAAAAGTGATAGAGATTTTTCATTTCTGTGTACACYGGAAAGCACAGAAAGGACAGGCAGAAGCTAACTCCTTGAAACATGACCAAATCTTTTACCAGTTCACTAGAAGAGAAAAAATAAATAAAAAAATAATAATTGTAAATTATACTTTTTTTGTTTACTTGAATTTTCAGGTTATGTTCAAAATCCCACAGGGAAAATAAATAAAAAACAATAAATGTTTTACATAATGCTCTACCATTTATCTGTTGATTGAAGGCTTCACACTGTGAGATGGTCTGTTTTCAAGTACTGGAAGGGAGAATGGGGAAACAAATATTCCAATTACTTTAAATTACTGAATTAATCCCTGAGAATGGGAACATTAAAATTGCTCACACATACACACAATTCTGAAGCATTTAGAAGGAAAGGAGCATTAGTACTGTGATAGTAAAAAAAGTGGAAAAGAAGAATTGTAACTTTCAAAAGTATTCTGCCAACTCTGCTTTCACTGAAGCAAATCATGTAAAAACAATAAACAGGAACAAGGTTAGGCGAATGATAAGTAATTCAAAGAACCATACGAATTTCACGCTGATCTCTTCTCTAGCATTTAGAAATAAGACT
Source organism: Rhea americana (assembly GCF_003343005.1). Lineage (NCBI taxonomy): Eukaryota > Metazoa > Chordata > Aves > Rheiformes > Rheidae > Rhea > Rhea americana. The sequence goes on from NW_028186978.1 coordinate 7,918,045, forward strand.
AAAAGTAGAAATATAAAAAATCTCCGAATTGCACAATAAATCTCTACGTAAAAGGAGTACTGCCATCTCCCAAACTGATAGTATCCATTCCAGCTACAGCAAAAATCAAGTATAAAGGCCAACCCTCTGTCTGAGATTATTATTAGTCATGTTGAGAAGTAGTTCATTTTGAGACTGGACTCCTAGCTCCTGAGTACTTCTGACATTAACAACACACAAGTGTCTAAACTTATGCTCTTCTCTTACACAATATCTGCTTAACTGAGAAATAAACTATCAGAGGTTACTGGAGGGGTTTTTCCTGTTTCTGTTTCTTTTCTTCTGTGCACTATAATCCCACTATTTCTTGATATTTCCCTATTTTTGCAGCACTGGACAAGCAGAAAGGAAGATGGATTTACCCCGCTCACCCTACAAATAAACAGTAAAAGATTTTGAGGGAATATGRTGAGGATCAAGGCTCTGTTAATTTCCAGCCACCATAAAAAATAGAAGGCACTATTACTAACTAGATATAAGGTATTCCTGGAGTAATTTTAATGTCTTCTGAGCCCTTGAATGAGTCTATGAATGCATTAGAAGAACCTTAATGTTACACTGTCTTGTTGCTTCTCCGCATCCTGCATTGGCTACGAACTAACCAGGGTGAGACTGAAGGTGACCATCAGCTGTCAGAGGCAAGATTTTAAATGTAAGATCACTTCATCAGCCGGAATCAGAATATTGGAATTAGACCAGTACACACTTGTCTAACCAGCGTAGCACAAAAGGAAGATGAAGTAAGCTCTAAGAATTTATTGCTGTACCTTCTTTAAAATACTCGTCTGGCTGTATTATCTTTGCTTTAAAAAGACTCAGCTACTTTTTCTATGAAAAGTTCCCTTACTATCTTACATCAGAAAGGACAGTTCATGTCCATCCTATTTATCTTCCAGGTGAGAACCAGCAAATCTGAGAAAATTCAGTAAGTGAAAGTGAATAGCAATGCTTTTGCTTATTTTCACTCTTTTCCTTTTTTTCAGTGGGTAATTTGCTTTTGCCTTTTAACATTCTGATAAACAACAAGGCCAAATGTAAAAAATCTCCCTTCTGTGCCATTCCTTGTCACCAGATGCTCACTTCAGATAGCTGGACATTAACTTGTCCCAACACATGCCAAGCACACTCCTTTTCTCTCAGGGGGATGCGCGAGTGACTGGCACCAGCAGCAGGAGAGGGGGATGTATTGGAATACATGGGTCTGACTTACCAAGCAAAACATTTGTAGCGACAATTATTGAACTGGCACACGTTTTGCCTTAAAAACAGTTTTTTGCTTTGTTTTAGCAGTCATACTGCATATATATATATATATATATGTATACACACACATATATATAGGAAATCACATTTAAGAAAACCTACTCACACATAATCTGAAGCAGCACTTTTTAACTTTCATGCCGTGCAGAGCTGGTACAAGGCTAATGGATGAACACAGCATTCCGTATTAATTCTGCAGTAGCAGTCTTCACGTAGTGCAAATATRTATGGGAACCCTAACTCTAGTCCTTGCTGAGCACACTTCTAGGTGGACTTTGAACATGAAGTTTTTACTGTGATCCAAACAAAAAAGAAATCTCTCAGCAATACCTTTATGTTTCGATCCCAGGAGGCATTTTGGTTTGTCTAGTCGTAAAACTAGATATTTCTTGGGAAATCATTTAAATTGCTTGCAGATATTGGTGTTTCCTGAGAAAGAGAATTTGTAGGAAGACTCTTATTAAAAAAAAAAAGAAAAGAAAAAAGAAAGAAAAAGAAAGAAAGAAAGAAAAAAGTGCATTATAGCTGCTACATATAAAATGAGAATTCTTTGAGCTGGAAGACCTGAGGTTTGGAAGGCACAGAATGCTATTAGTTCAAAGTGCTCTGAAGACTTCCAGATATCCGAAGCTCCTTTTCTTAATTTATCAATATTTTGTCTTCATAATGTTAAGTGGGTTTTTTTCAGAACACAAAAAATAAAATGGAGAATGTTGTAGTGACCAAGATACCAGGAAACAGGGTTCCAGAGACACGGAAACAAGAGATTTGAATGCTATTCTTGTTTCTACTAATAAAATTCCAGTTCACAAGCTACTCACTGTCATGAGCAAGTGACRTTACCCTTTATGTTTGTTTTCCTAAATTAAAGGAAATAATTGCACTAACTTCCATCATATATATGTTGCTATTACATTAACATTCATTGTTCATTTCATTTCATATGAAATACTGCACATTTCAAAAAATGTGATTGGTACACATATACAGTGGCATGCTTATTTTTTTTCAGGAGTCAGAGACATCAATCTACTTTTTAAGATTAAAATCACAGACAGAAAGTAGGCATTGGGCAGTAATAGATCTCTCTGCTGCAGGAAGTTCCTTTTTTCTCTTTCTTATAGAAGACATATCAAAATACTGTGGTACATAGCATGTGTTCATTTAGCTTAACGGGGCATTTACATACATGTACAATTTAAATATATTTATTATTATTAAAGTCAAAAAAGGTCCAGCTCAAGGCTTTAAGTTAGAAGTCTTATCAAAATGGTTGCCAGAAAGTTAAAGATTTGTTTAACAAACTTTTCCATGTTTATGATGCTAAGGACTGAAGAGAAATCTGTAGGTAGAAGACATTTGTGTAAACTTCCTATATATTCTTATGCTATTTCCAGTATACGAAAGATTATTATGCCTAGAACCAACTGAAATAGATTTTCCTGTGACAGGTGTAGTGCTGGAGGGGAGACTGGGGGAGAGAATTTTTTTGAAGGGATTTTTTTGGTATTTTGACAGCAAGTTTTCCACTGGAACATCTAGCTAGTCTGAAACAGTTCATTTTGACAAAAATTTTAATAGGAGAAGACTGAAGGAGATACTTTTGGTTCCTTACATCATAATAAATATCATAATTTCTTTTCTATGAATACAGTTGACTTCCACTTTGTTAGTAGCAGTGCACTATTTTCCACAGTAGAAATGAAATTCTACTTTCATTTATTTAGATTCTTATAATAAATTCTACTTTTTTAATACTTTTTTATTTTTTTGTTTTGAGGAAAAACAACATTTTTAATATTCTGTTTTTAATATATGTCTGAAAAGTTAAGATTCTCAGAGTTTTTTTTTTTTTTTTTTTTTTTTTTTGATCACTCTGTGGGAACTTTATATTTGTTAGGTTATGTGACTAAAGGCTAGTCACAATAAACAGAAAGGGGCAGACGAACGGGCAGGGGTGATGGAGCACCCTGACTTGGCACCTCCTAGGGCCATCACAGGAGAACACCCAGTGTCTCGCTGTGAAGCCCACAGAGCGGAGGCAATCGGAGAAGCTCTCCCCTGAAGGACCTGCAAACTGAAGGGGGGTTACTGCCTGCAGGAGTATAGGACTCATTATGGGACACAGAGGAAGGAATATTTGGGATYGTGTAAAAATTATTATGGGATTTTTTTTAAGAGGATTGTGGGACTATACAAGGCTTACTGTGGGATGTTTACAGGGAGGATCGAAGGTGGGGAAAGGCAGGATCGAAGTGGATCAGTGGATCACACAGATCAAAGTGTRTGTATGTTTAATTTGCTAGGGAACTTCGAGATGGACTAGTTTGAGGAAAGAGCAAGCAAAAAGACCATGGGTCTAGTATCTAAACAGTGGAGAGACCCAATAGCCTGAGGATCAGTTCCTGGGGAGACTGTAGATCTTGACCAGCTACCAGACAGACCTTGGGGCACGTGGGTGTGTGTGGGTATATTGGTCCAAGTACCAGTAACTGAAGTGGGGCTTTGAAGTGCAGGGGCTCATATGTCCAGGTACTAGCAACTGTGGAAAGGCAGGGTTTGGGGCCAGCTGCTGGAGGAACAGGCTGATGGAAAGGATCCACACTATGTGTGTGCGCGCGTGTGCGTGTGTGTGTGTAAGTCTATATCCCACTAGCGGGTTTTAATCCTGATCAGCCAGGGGGTAGGAATGGGACTGAGACATCCAGACTGTTTATCATATTGGTGACATATATCTTGACAATAAAATTTCTCTTACGCACACTCCTTAAAGAGACTACTAGCCTTTAATGGCTACACAGCTTCTCAGCCAGACAATTTGTTGCAGTYCCAGATGCCCAGATTGAAGCTCCTGTTCTCTCATTCCCTTGAATGAGTATGTTGTCTTACTCAGACTTCAGTAAATCTAAAGGACAAAAAGAACAGAGGTGAGTAGAAGAGAACCATGCTGAGAACACCAACAATATGACATAAGAATATGGAATGAGAGGAATATCTCAAGGGACAGCAACCTTTTGTCCAGCCTGTTGAAGAACTTGTCAGGTGAAGATTTTCTTCCCCAAAGGCAGTGTTTCCTTCCCACAATGATGGATTACGTGAACGACAGCAGTGGGACTCTGTAAGTGTTTAAGTTTGGCTTGTATATATGTTTATACATATACATACATACATACATGGACGCACACACACACACACACACATATATATATATATATATGCAGCCATCATAACACTTATTTCCTAATTAACTCTTTGCTGGTAATCATCTAATGGCTTTTGGTTAATATCTTTGTTCTCTTCTTCCTTGCATATCTTCTGGTTACGAGGAAATATTCCAGTAAGGTCTGACAGATGTCACAGCTTATCACTTTTTATAATCAAGCAGAAAATTAAAAAAAAGAAATTCTCACAATAGAAATACTACAAATATTATGACACTAACAYATTTATGATTTTCTAGAACTGTTAATAGTGAATTCTCAAATTCTATATTTTTAAATAACTGATATACCATGACTAGTGCTCACTGCAAAATAAAACTAAAAAATATCTCTTGTGTTGCAGGTTGCTTGTGTTGACTCTATGATGTTGTTTAGCTTCAGGAGTCCGACACTTGGTTGCAGCAGTCTAAATCAGTTTGTGGGCTTTAGTTTAGCTATTACCTACCAAGAAACTGCATGCCTGCCTGCGTTTAAGGGGTTGCTCCTACATCACATGGCTTGAAAAACATGCTGCAATGAGCTATGACAAGAAAGAAGCTATGCAGCTCTTTTAGTCTCATTTGAATTCTCACTCTTTACTCTTTGGCTAAGAAAATGTATTTTTTTCTAATACATTTGACAGGTGGGTAACTGGAGAGAGGCAGTGGGTTTGCCCAAAGTYCAGTTTCCTTCTGAGAAGTGATGGTCTGAAATAGAAGCTTCTCGCTGTTAATCCAGTTCTCTGTACAAGGGATTTCCATCTGCCGGCATCAGTGTCTCCATTCTATTTGTTGTGTTCAAAATGACTTTGTCTGTCTTTTTCAGTCACCCGTGGACTTTCAGTACTGATGTGTATTTTTGTAGGTSATAGAGAAATTTGTGCTCCAAAAATTTCACTACTTATGTTATTAACTTACACTGCTTTTAATTATGTTGCTTGTGGAATTAAAGGAAATAGATTGGGCATTATCAATTAAGATATTTAATTAAGATGTGATTACATTTCCCTTATGTCTAGGTAAAGTCTGGTAGATTTAGGGCTCAGTAGCTGAGGATAATGATCAAGAAAATAGCTTAACTAGCTTTCGATCAAATCTATTTTAAGTTTAGACACTACTCAATATAAGGGGAAAATGTTCTTCTGGCATCCTTTTTTTCTGGATTCTTCCACATGTACACACACACACAATTTGTCTCTCTTGCCAGTTATTGCTTCTCTGCATCCAAACAATGTTCTTCTCRGTGTCGTGTTCTCTGTGTGAAGGACGCGAAGAAGCAGAATTTCTACCGAGATTCCTCAGAAGTGTTAAAGAAGACAGAAGAAGCAACAATATCGAGTCCTGGTTAAGCCACTGGGAAACAGCATCACGTTGCAGTGTTTTCAGGGGACTTTTGGAGCTGGTGAACATTGACTTGTCAGGTAACAGCCTAGGAGCAAGTGCTCAGCTCACGCACTACAGCACATTTAGAGAGTACCACGTCTGTGCACAGTTTTCCCAAATAAATCCCAGAGCTGATCTCCCATCGGGAATTAGCTCTGTTTAAAAGCTCATTAGCTGCATATTTGTGAATTGCCTTTTCACACACCATAAAAAATGACTGGAGACAGTCACAAAACCAGAAGAAATGTCACTTGGGAACTATATTTTTGGGTAGTTAGGGCAGATAAAAGGAAAGTATATAGTGAAGCTGTACCCAAAGGATTATTATTGGGATTTTCTTTGGCAGATGGCCGTGATTTTATATCTCTGTGTAGCTCCAAATTTCTCTTCTTTTTGTGGGAAGTGATGCTTGCGATTTTTTTTTCAGAAAGTGTTTTTCAGCCACAGGTTTGATCTTTAGGAAGAAGGGTAGCAGAAATACTGGTTAAGACTGACATCAAAATTGTGAATTGTCTCTTTCTGATATTTGGATGTTAAATTGCCCTTGAAAAGCAAGTACTTTGCTGATAGCAGAGATGTGCATGCCTGCTTTAGAATTCTCTTTAAAGTCCCACCTACCCACAACAACCACAGAAAAGAAAGAACCTGTATGCATTTCCCTGTAGTGCTTCAGAAGAACAAAAGGCCCTTAATTGCAGATACTCTTCGAAGCAAAAAGATTAAGACATTATATAGTTTTATAATGCTTCTCACTTGAAAATCAATTAATTCTCATAATGAAAAAGATAGAAAAAAGAAAAAATGTCAGATGGCAGAAGTGAGTGCTGAATGGTAGATGGAACAATTATGCAGTTACTGAAAATAAAAGAACGTACAAATACACATATGTCTGAATTTATTCAAAGGTCAAAAAACAATAAGAACTGTAAGAGAAAACAGTACCTTCTTTCTTAATATTCTCCCAGACATTTGTAAACTCATACGTATTATATGATAATGCAGGCTTTATACAAATCTTTTCTCCACATTCTCAATAATAAATATTGATATTTTCCGGTCAATGTGAAATACCTGATATTTGAGTAAGCACTTGTTTTATTTATTTTTTTTATTTCTGACGTATAACACTGGGTCCTGTTTCTATTATTGTTGCTTCATTTAAATAGTTCATATCAAATCATTGATCACAAATATGTCTGCTAACTGCATGATAAGCATTCTGTGATATGAGCGTTTAGTGATTCAAAATTAAGACAGCATTTTCTCCTATAGCAAGACCACAGCTATACAGGTTTCATTACCCAAGGGAACAAGTCATCAAAGAAATGTATGCATGTGTTACAGTCTATGTAAACTGCTTTATGCTGCAGAAAAGCCAGAGCAACCACCCCTGCCTCCAATCAACTAACTTTCAACATATAACACTCTGTAATTTAAGAGGAATAAAACATTGACAATCCTTATTCATGTGTGTATGTATCATTCAGCATCATGTCTTATCAAAATTTATTTCTCAGTTTTTCATAGAGTCAAAACTCATTTGGAGTACCTGATACTTTTACGCTTTAAATTACATTTAGCTTTTATTTATCATGAATATCTCTGTAACCATAAAGCAAACAGCTAGAATAATCACCTTTGTTTATTTTCATATATGAAATTCAATTTCTTAGTCTCACACTTAGGGGTTAAGAGGATTTTCATAAGAAGGAACAGGTGAAATTAGTGGAACGTGGTGCATATGTTTTTATGTTATTGAAAAATTAATTTTGAAAGGAAAGAAATACAAGTATAAATTGAAGCTAACGTAGCTAACAGAGGCAGCAGTTTGTGCAGCAGTTTGCACACAAGAGCGCAAGAAGGCACAGGAGGCCCCTTTTGTTTCCAGTTGCAGCAGTGCCCACCTCCTCAGGTGGCACGCGGCAAAGCACATTCGCCTGTAGCTGTTGGAGCTGCTGCATCAGCTCTGTCAGAAACTTTAACCCAGACAGACCCTCTGGCAGCAGATGCAGCTCTGCAGGTCTCAGGCTGCAGGGAGTGCTTGGGGCCTCTCCGCAAGACCTGGGCTGACAGTCAGCTCTGTCAGAAGGTCTGACAGACCTCTCTGCAGAAGGTGCGTGGCTGTTGTTGACGAGTTGTGTCGCCAGGGAAAGGAGTTACGGGAGGAAGTCAGTAGGCTKCATAGCATCCATGAGAACGAGCAGGAGACAGGGCATTCTCAGAGACCACACAGCTCCAGGAGTCCTGGCCCCACACTGCAGTGGAGTTGCTGGAGGGCTCTGTGCTGTGTGAAACATCATAGCACTGCAGAAGAAGGCTAGAAACTGGTCATTTCCCATGGGAAGACAAAGGCTCTTACTCCTCCTGAAGATTTGCAGTTGAGTAACAGGTTTAGTGCCCKCCAGGCTGAGGAAGAGCTGGGGAGGGCTTCAAGAGAAGCAACTGGGCCAACAGACCCTGTGYGTTGTGGGAACACCTGGAAGAAGCAGCAAGTGATTGCTGTGGGTGACTCCCTGCTGCTGGGGACAGAGGCACCTAMCTGCCGGCCTGATCTCTTGTCTAGAGAGGTTTGCTGCCTGCTAGGGGCTCAAATATGAGATGTCATRSAAAGACTGCCAAGGCTTGTCCACATTTCAGACTATTACCCTCYGATGCTCTTTCACATTGGCGCTAATGATACCAAAGGCAAATTGGAAATGATCAGATAGGATTTCTGAGCTCTGAGGATGGTGTTCAAAGGTCTGGGAGCCCAGTTGACTTTCTCCTCAATCTTACCAGTTAGGGAGAAACATGGGAGGAGGAGYAGATGGATTTTCCAAGTTAACAGCTGGCTGTGCCACCAGTGTTGGCAACRGGGCTTTGATTTCTGCAATCATGGGACCTAGTTCGAAGATCAGCAACCGATAGGGAGAGACGGGATCCACCTCACTTAGCAGGGCACGTGTGTCTTTGCCAACAGGTTGGCCAGCCTGGTAAAGRGGGCTTTAAACTAGGAAGGATGGGGGAAGGGGAGAGTTATAGAGACAGGGTCAGCAAAATGCAGCTCAAGTGGGATGCCTCCAGCAAGTGCATGCAGCCARGGAAGTGTATATGAGRCATGGCTATAGAGATCCTCCTGAACTGCTCCTGGGAAACCTGCATGCTCGACCAMCTCTCTGAAATGCCTGTACACCAATTCATGCAGCATGGGGAATAAACAGGAGGAACTAGCGATCTGTGTGCGATCACAGGGCCATGATCTCCTTGCAGTTACAGAGACATGGTGGGGCAGGTCGCATGACAGGAATGCTGTCATGGATGGCTACCTGCTTTTTAGGAAAGACAGGTCAGAAAAGCGAAGTGGTGGAGTTGCTCTTTATGTGAGAAACATAAAGATACACTGGAGTGTATCAGGCTCTCTCTAGGGGTCGATGAAGGGCAAGTCGAGAGCTTATGGGTAAGGAGTCAAGGGCAGGCTAAGATGGGTGACACTGTTGTGGGTGTTTACTACAGGCCACCTGACCAGTCAACGAGGCCTTCTACAGATAGCTAGAAGTAACCCCACAGCCACAGGCCCTGGTTCTCATGGGGGATTTCAACCACTGATATCTGCTGGGAGGACAACACAACTAGGCACAGWCAGCTCAGGAGGCTCCTGCAGAGCACTGATGGTAACTTTTTGACAGAGGCGGTGGAGGAGCCAACAAGGAGAGGTGTGCTGCTGGAGCTTGTACTAGTAAACAAAGAAGGACTGGTTGGAGATGTGAAAGGCTGGGGGCAGCCTTGGCTGCAGTGACCATGAGATGGTGCAGTTCAGGATCCTGCAAGAAGGAAGCAGGGCAATAAGCAGGATTGCAACCCTGGAGTTCAGGAGAGYGGACTTTGGCCTCTTCAGGGAATTGGTTGGACGAATCCCATGGGTTAGGACCTTAGAAGCTGGTTAATATTCAAGCATCACTTCCTCTTTAGTTTAAGAATTTCCTGTACATAGTAATGTTTCTCTCTAAAATATTCCTTACTTACCTTCTGTTTAGCCCTATAATCTGACACTGAAGAAACTACTGCAATGAAAATTTCATAGAACTATTTGATAAAAGATTCTGTTTTCATTTACTTGCCATTGCATCTTGCTTCAATCATTTGAGCTGTATGTCTCGAGGATAAACTATTTTTTCCAGAGAAGTAAAACTATATTGTTCCTAGAAAAATCCATTGTTTTGACAGTATTAAAATAGCTAAACAAACTTAATTCCAGATGTCTGTTTAGAAGTCCTATTTATACCATTTATGGTATAAATGGTATAAATTATGGCAGCACAGAAGTGAACTGTGTTTGGCATTTGGATCTGTGTCTGAGTCATGTTTACAAGCACCCAAGCATTTTACAACTTCACTGAGTATTTAGCGTCCACAAAAAGCTTATCGAACAYGATCCAGCCCAGGAGGTAGCTATTTTTTCACGGTATGATTCCTCCCAGGAGGACAACATGCCTTCCTGGGCACAAGACATGAGTTTTCTGTGGTTTGGATGCTGATGAAGCAGCCTCTGAAATAGTTTCTGTAATGGAGGCGGCAGTTTTAGTATAAAAGTGAAGGAAAGACAGACAGTAAAAGACTCGTAAGAGAAATAAAGCTAAGCTGGAATACAAGTTTAAAAGGTAATTAAGAAGCAGAAAGAAACAACCAACAGGTGAGGATAGGATAAAAAGAGTCTGATTTCACAACAAGAGATAAACAGATTTTGCCAGCAAGTTTTCTGTGCAGCACTCTGAAGCTCTGGTGTCCTGATTGTCTAAAGAAGAAACTTTCCCAAAGCATGATGTGGCTTCTTTCTGGTTTACGTATCTTGGCGTTACTCCCATGGAAGCAAGGATGYGGTGAGAATGGTTTGTGCCTAGGACTTGTCTTGATGCGGAGCCAAGACAAAGCCGAGGTGCACTTCAAAAGTCCTACAGTATTATAGCTACAGACAAGCTGGTATTTTCAGTCTATTCACCATGAAAAGACCAGTTACCATGAAGAAGAAAACAATTTTTATAGAAAATGTTTAACTAGGCCCACTCAGAATCTATTTTTTTGCTGTCAATAGATATTCATGAAGCCCTTTCAGAAGACATTGATGTCATCTCTCATTTTCTCTAATCCATATTTTGGCCTAGTTTTATGAGATATTTTTGTTATATAAATAATTACATAGTATTTTAAACCTGTCAACACAATGAACTCATTGTTTTCACTAGATTTTAATTTGCACATGTTGTCTAACATAGCTGACTTATATTTTCCCGGGATCTGAAAATATYGCTTTGCAGCTGATCTAGTATGGAACAGTTGTTCTCCACTCTGTCAGGTACAATGATAAATAACAATAATTATAAAAATAGTCCTAAGCCAAAATAACTGCCATCTTTATTACTCAAATTATCTAAGTCAACTGACAATGGCTGAGGCCACCATTTATTTATCTCGGTCACGACGAAGCGCTACTGTAGGGAACTCTTACAAAYTTGTAGTACTGTTAAATCTGTTTCTGCTAAAATGGATATTAACTATCCATTAGCCAGCTATTGGTGAGGATATTATAATAATCAATAAAGGGTGAGCAGTAATAATTCTGTGGCTACCTAGCTTTCATCTAGGCTTTGAAAGCTTTCACAGAACAAATAGGTAGCTTAGTTATAACTATTGTTATATAGCTGTACACTGGATTTAAATCCCAATTCACACCTTCACATTACTTTTCCTGACTAGCACGTTTTTGGAGCATTTTGTAAGGGGCTTTCACACTTACTTTGACCAGGAAACAATTAAGAAAGTTTAAGCTTCTGCTCGTGTGCTCCATGGCAGCAGTTAATAAGCTCTTTTGCTAGCAGAAGGACAACGTGGCAACAACCTAAGAGGAAGAAAAGGAAGAGTTAAGGTGTGGGGGCTCGGGGCAAAGAGCAGGGCAGGCCCTGCATCAGGGCCTTTTCATTTGCTGACAGTAATCTTACATAAAAAGAAAATGCCATTGATTTGTTTGATTAAGGCCTCAGATCATCATAACTGTAYAATTCTAATGCGCAGCCTTTAGCTTGCCAAGAAAGGTCATGATGCTGTGATCCACTAGCAGAAAGAAAAGAGAAGTTGGAAAAATATTCTAGAACATACAAAATAAATCTTTAAGATATTGAATGAGAGGAGAATAAAGTAAGTCAAAGTGGCTATGTTAACAGTCTAATAATGTGAAAATACTGGAAATATAAACAATATTTCCTCTTTGTAAAATTGMTTTTTAAAACAAATTTAGGCTGAATGAATTTTATGACAAAATTATCATRAAAAAATATTATGATACAAAATTATAACACTGAGTAAAACCTTTCAATACTGTTTATCTATCTGTAGAGTGCAAGAACAACTATTTTTTTCCATTTTTTTAAAAGAATTATTTCTCTACCTTCTCTCTCAGTTTTATCTATCATTCTTTAAGCCTTCACAAAGTAATGCAAAAATCTGCACTTCCACATATTATCTAATTCACAGCATTTAGTTTGATTCATGTGTGACTGAACACACTTTGGACATGATTAAGTCTATTTAATGAGGTAATGGAAAAGATCAAAATAAAATTGTTTACAGAAAGCTAGGWCTACAGATATACAATGCCTATTTGCAATGCTAATACAGCAGATTTAAGAATTTTAAGACAATATTCTAATTTAGGATGTTTTTATTTATCTATTGACAGAATTGTTTGGAGCTTTCGTGTAACTTGCTGAAACATAATGAATTGCTGGAAGATTTTTTTTTATTCCCTTTTGTAATCATAGAATCCCAAGATGGAGCACTCTGGTGGAATTTAATATTCAGGCCGTTCTGAGCCCTCGGAGGGCTGTCACATTAGATTCAGTCTAAAAGACATACCACAGCTAGAAGTACTTTTGCTCTTACATTGCTCATGGAAACATTACCTTATAACAAAATGGCTATCTTAGCAGGCAGTGTATTCAATGCATCTATTTCAAATTAGTTTAGGATACATACTGGTGGAGTCCTTCCCTCTCCTCCCCTCCCAGTATATGTAGACCATTGTATATTCATAGTAATTTGAGCAATAGTTGAGAAAGGCATGCCTAAAACTATGACTCAAAATCCCATTTCAAACACACACATAGAGAAAGCATTCCCCYTGTCATCACAGTGGAAAACCACGTTTACGGAAAACATAATTCAGGAATTTCTTACTCTGGAAGTCCTTCTATTTCTTATTTTACCATCAGATACATGTTCTCTCTGTAGGTCATCTGTAGGTTACGCTTCCTTGAAAACTGCTTTTTTCACCTGTTTAATGGTGAAGGGGCTCTGTCTTTCTGTTTCTTTGTTTTTTTGTTTTCCTTTGCTCTTTTCTCAGGGCCTCAATAAGCCTAAATGAAACATTAGAAATGGAAATATCTAGTCTAAAAAATGCTTTTTTTTTCCCCCATCTTGACTCAGGATGAAAAAAATTTCAAAACTCAATTTCCAAATAATGAAGCAATTGATTTTGCCTAGCTGTAACAGTAATTGGGGGGTGTTAGCAACYGTGAGGACACAGCTGCTTCCACATTGCACTTACAGCCTTACTCAAACCCCGCTGAAAATGCTTCTGCACCACAGAAGACTGAACTGAGGTCTAAATTATAATGGTTTACTCATTATAGCACATTTATAATCGTGTTCTTAACAAAAAGAGTTAATCAAATTATTTTATAAGCAAGCACAGATACATACTGTCCATGTTATAGTGTGACATAAACATATTGGAAGTTTTTAGGGTCACTGTAATAATGCTGCTGCTTTATCACTAATGTAACTAAAAGGACTGTTAACTGTTGTCCCAAGCATATGCAATATTTTGACAACTCTATCTATTTAGAAGTAGAGCAAAAATTAGAACTACTTAAAGTTAATTTTTGCTTGAGGCCATTGTTTTTGTTTTTAAAAAAAAAAAAAAAGACTAGAAGATAGATAACAAACCAGGGGAATTACAATTCAGTCATGTGCTGATAACCAGATCAATTAGGAAAAAAAAAAGGCACTGGAAAAATCATTGTTTTTTATCTTGCTAGTGAAGCTTCTGCCATTTCTAATAGTCCTCCCCCCCCAATACACACACAAGAAAGAAAAATAAATGCCCCAACATAGAAATCCATCAAGAACTTGATAAATTTAGAGCATGCGTGTTACTGCCAGTGTGAATGCTTGCCTTAGCTGTGAACAAACATAACATTTTGTCTAAAAGGAAATACTTTTTAAGTATAAAGTCAGGCCAATAAAAGAAGTCAGAGTATTTTAGTGCTTATTCTGACTGGGTACAAAGCATTGGCTTTGCCAGGAAATACCACAGAAACGGTTAATACTTTGTTAGAAGGTATTATAAGTTTCCTTTAAAATATTATAAAATACTTTTACACTGTGTATAACTTTTAATGAGACAACAGGTCTTTCATCATACTACCTGTAAAAAGAAACAGACTTGTAAGTAGTATTTGTCGGTTTTAGGGCTTTTTTCCTAACAATTACCTTTAGATTTCTCACCTTCTGTTCTCATCTTTTTAGAACAATGATGTGAAAAAAATACCAAATGTGACATCTCTTCTTCTGTTTGCAGCTAACAGTGCCTTCCCAGCAAACAGTTGTTTTAGTATGTACTGGATACTGATGTAAAATAACAGTGGATGAAAACATGGAATACTTAGCTAATGTGTGTGTGTTTATTTGCTGACATAATTGGGTCATTCTTGCAAGGTTTCTAGAATAACTTAATTCACAAAGAAGTTCTTAAGCTATATTTAAATAAGAATATCTTTTACATAAAACTGAAAATTACTGTGGAATCCTCAGTTTCTTTGGTAGTGACAATCCAYATGTATTGAATGATACATTAGTCTTTTTATTGCTGTCACTTTGTTAGCACTCTAGCAGTATATTCAGTTCTCAATAGAAAGCAGCTCAAGCTGCTCTGTGAAAACAAACAAACCCAAACTCCACTTCCAGCTCCTGAGTATGAAGTGACTTTATAAATTAGTGATGAAAGCCTTCACCTAGGTGAGACCTGAATATTTAATGTAAAATAGTTAATTCTTAATTAGAGGAAAGAATGATTTTTTAAATTTAGGTGTCATGAAACCTGAGTCCCTTCATACATCTCTATCAATCTAAATGCTATGCTTGTGGTCAAAAGATGACAGAACCTATACCCTCCTTAATTTTAAGCTTTTAAGCCTGTCTTTAAGACTCAGCATAGTAGACATGTCCTAGCTCTCAAGCTACAAAGTGATTTCTTAGTTCTGTTAAGTCTTTCCTACTTYGTGCAGCATAAATATATCACTAGAGAGAAAGCAAGGGGAAATGGCTTTCCATCGCAAAGATTTTTTTCCTTCGGACATAAGGAAACCAATTTTTGCTAAAATGARTATTTTGTGTTGAATTAGTTACAGCATAGTTTACATCTTAGATCTCTTTCATTCTAGCTGAATGTTTCRGTTAGCAGTATTTTTTAGAAATACCATCATATTGGTTGTTACATGCACCATCAACCAGAAGGTTTGAAAAATCTTCCCAATGCCTGTGGATTCTTACCCCACTTTGTCAAAAGGATGCAACCTCTCCATAGAAGTCCTTGTTCAYCAAAGAACCACCTACCTGCTGTCAGGAGTGTCCTGGCAGTGCCACTTAAGCTTATGCAACTGAGGGGGGTAATAGTTTGAGGCAGTCTTTCCACAACATCCTACACCTGAATCCCGAGCAACCAACTGACCTGTGACAGCACGTCTGGTCGGTAGATGGGTATCTCCACATCCCACAGAACCAAATCGTCACCCAGCGTCACCCGTTGCAGAACACCTATGCTCCACAACATGGGTGGAGGAGCCCAGCACTGCCTGGTCAGCAGTCAGAGAATCTCTTGATTTGCCTAGGGGAGAGGAAAAATCGATACCTCWTCCTTCTCAAAGCACATCTTACGAAGACCTCTATCTGTAGGTAAGCCCCCMCAGAGTCTACTTTATGGGACCCAATCATCCATATGCTACTAGGCTGACAACGCTATCCAGTCTTCAAGACAAGGCTTATGCGTAAGTTCCAAGTATCTCAGTGCTATCAGGATTCAGGTGATTCTGTACCTAACTTAAAGACATTAACAGACCATAACAACTTTACGTTAAGAAATACAATACTATTCTTCACTCTGAAGCCAACAAGTGTAACAATAAGCTTACTTTCCTTGAAGGAGGCCCTGGGAATAAATATTCTTAACAGTGAAGAAAAGATATTATATTTATATTTAGCAAACTAAAAATTAGTCTAAAATGCAGATTAAGACACCTGCAAAATGTGAAGATAAATAGCCTAAGATTCTTTATATCCAAAATGTATGAAGTTAATTTACAGTTTCAAAAAGTTAAGGTAGGAAAACCAATCTTTTCAATGCTAAATTGATTTTTTTTCCCCTGTGGAACTGCATAGAAGATACAATAAATATATTATAAATAGGGTCAGGATATTATTACTAACAATCAGAGAGCTGAAAGGAATCAGCTGATTTACAAAGTCAAGCTCTAGACTGAAAAAGAATAACATTGACTTGCCTTGAAACTTCAGTATTCAGTATTAAAAGGAATTTTGAATACTAACTTTGTGGTTTATGAACAAATAGTGTTATTAGGAAATGCATTATTCTTTGATGCTATCACTGTCTTCAATCTGCCTCATTTTTCTGAAGTGTATTTGTTCCCCTGAATCACTTAGTTTGAGATTTCATTGCAATGCTATTATAAAATAAGAGCAAATAATGATCATGAGCAAAGAAGGTGAACTACATCATTTTGCCCTTTGCTAGTGAATATATGTATATATGTAYATGTATATGTCAGGAAGTTAAAAAAAGCTGTGATGGGAGGGTTTAGGAGACTGACAAAACATTAGTTTTAAACTAAACTTCAGTAAATTCATCCATTAGTAACACACTTCCTTCCTGCTGGAAGGTTAGGTCTCACACATATTATTAATCATTATCACTACGGATTCAAAACTGTTAAATTTTAACAACCATATCTTAGATTGGCTAAATTAACAGTGTTATAATTGATACCTCAGCCCATTACGCTGTGGGGAAATTGAAACTCAGACTCTTGGGTCACAGGCAACTCATTCAGACCAGTAAGTCATTTTGCAAAAAAGCAAATGCTTTCAAATGGTTAGTTTTTCTCTACAATCAGCAGTAATTACCTGATATATTTGAGAAGTAGTGCCCAGCTACCAATTTTATCTGGAGGAAGAAGAAAATTAAGTCTAACCATAAAATACTTTGCTGAGAGGTAAAGAAGAGACCTTTATCTCTACAGATACAAGGTATTGTTTTCTTGAATGACTAAGAATGGTAATATTTTAGGAAAAGGAGAAATTTGAGAAAAAAGATATAGGAAAACTTCAGGGGCTGCTGTTTGTACTCTTTAGTGGAATCATAATTATTGCAGAGAATTTGGTAGTTAGATTTCAAAACTTAGGGCAGAAATTATGATAGTATTTTCACTCAAACTTGATGTTTCCTACACAGGGAAATTCCTGTATACTTCATCAATACTATTGGTAATAGTAGATTGCATGTTATTTCAACAATACTGCTTACCATATTGGGTAAGCAGGTGGGGGAGTGGTTTGTTTGCCCCTCTTTTTTTTTTACTGTTAGGTTACTATTGATAAATTATTTATATAATATGCTTGTGATAATCTATAGAAATAAATATACATTGTATATTGCCACTGCTAAAGCAGTTAGTAATGATGAGGAGACAAAAATACATGGATCTTAAACACAGAAAGAATCAGCATGTGTTATTAAAATTAATTTCTGAAGCATTTAAGAAAAAGCTAAAGATTGTAGAGATAGCAAAGAGAAAAGCTTTGGAAAAGTCTTATCATGCTGCTGTTCAATTTCTCTGTCATTCATACTACATGTAAACTGAAAGAAAGCCTTGCTATGTATTTACTTGCAACATCATTCTAATAAGTAGCATACGACCACATTAAGTCCCAATGAAGTTATGCATTTGATCAAACATTCTATAGTCAACCTGAACATAATTTCTGAGATTTCTGGAAGTTAAAATAACTGAATACTTTGTTCATTCATTTAAATTCTAGCCAGAAAGATGTTGAGATAAACTTGCTATATTTGCACTTCCAAGTGTAAAATATTAATGCAACTGAAAATGAAACACATGTTTATTAATAAACCAACAAGTGTAGGTAAAATTAACATAAAATGATTTCAGCTCAAAAATGCTCACATAATTGGTATTATTCATGGAGGAAGAAGAAAATAATGTGAGGTCTAGAAACAAGAAATCACAGTAAAACTTGCATTGAAATAATAAAACATAAGCTTATGTCAATAAATCGACTTTTTTTTTGCTGTGGAAGTATACTGATTTCTAAGGTTATCTATTTAAAGCAAGACCCAATTTGTTAGTAAAATCAATATATATTATTTCTCATGTTATTCTCATTCTCTGTAAGGCCATAATGCAAAAATAATAACAAAACAGTAAAGAAACTCACAAAACTGCAGTCCAAACCTCTGAATTCATAACATTGTATCTAGGGTAAATATTTTTTGTATTTACATAGGTAAGACAAATAACATGAAAAAGTCATTTATTATTCATTTCCATAAAATAATTATACTGATTTCTGTTGCTAGAAGAAAGATTCCCTTTATTTTGCCTACCTTCTCTAAAAGGCTCAAATTTGGAAGCTAGGACAATGATATTTTGTTATAGTAAGGTTAAACATATACATTTTGGCTCAGATTTAAAAGGTGAAAAAAAACCTTCAGAAGCTGTAAGTTCATATGTTACAGAAGTGGATGTTAGGTGACTAGTTCTGTCAGTCCCCTTGGCAAATAGCAATCTTCAGGTTTATGCTGAGGTATTTGAAATGATGAATATTTCCTCAACAGAGAAGGAAAAATCATTCATAAATAATATCATTATGTCTTGATGAGTGCTATATTTGAGTATCTCCTGATGAATGTTCTTAGAATTGTTTCATTTTACCTTTGGCTAAATTTTACCCTCAATATGATTCCTACTGATAAAATTATTTCATGTTAGTCTATCCGAGAAAAAAAGTAGAGGAAATTACTTCACAGAGGAAATGTCCTTTAAAACTAGGTGTTGTTGGTGTAGCTTATTTTCGTTTTGTATTTTTCATCAGGTGACTTTTTTTTTTAAAAGGACTTGCCCCCAATTCTTCAGTTGTAGGAGGTCTTTTGGAAGCCAAGTATTTCTGCTGGACTGGCATCCAACCCCATGATCTTCTGCTCCAGGAACTGATCTAGGAATATGCTGATGATAATCGCACAAGGCTACAGCGGTGCACAATACCCTGTAAAGTGGATGTAGTGTTTTACCCATGAAAAAAAATGGAGGAACTTCAAAAAGATAAGAAAAAAGGTTGTGTAGTAACTGAGCTAACAGTAAAGCCTGAATATTGGCTTGAATGCACAAAAGCAAACTGTATCTGTTTGCAACCCGAAAAATACAGAGATTGGTATATATGCTTGCAAAGATACTAGAATAGGTAAAGATAAAATAATGTCTTCTTTCAGCAATATAATAAGTGAGCTAACTATAAGGAGAAATGGCAGTTTTGCATTTCAAATAAGAACAAGTAAAATAGTGGATACCAGAAAGTATAAAAATATTAAAAGAGATTCTGCAAAGTAAACAGAACTTAAATGATAAATATATATTTTTGAGCTACTCTTTGCTTATTAATATCTGTATTTTTGATCAAGAAATGTTATGTTTTCTGTAACAATAAAAAGAAGAAAGTAATTTCAATATAGCTTCTATTATGGAAAAATAAACTATTTAAGCTTGAAACTGCCAAACAATTTCAGGATTGTTGCTTAATGTTTGTTTCAATTAAACAGTCTTACTTCCCATTAGCTGCTACTAAACACATTAATTTCAAGAAGCATATCAGTGACATTCAAACACATTTTTCTGGAGACTGTTTCAAATCAAGCACTCTCCAGAAGTTCTACTAGTCTGTCAGTAATCAGGGAAAACCATTTGGCCTTCAGCACAGGATATGAGAGTAAAATGTAGGTCAGTTGAAACTGAAAATCAGAAGTATTTATAAGAAATATCCTGGAGTTCTTACTTTGTATTGAAGGAGTTCAACAAGAATTGGTGATGAATATAAACTGAAAGAAGATACCAGAAATGTATGAAAATATGATTAAGAAAAAATACTTTTTTGATTGGTTTACCACTTCTGTTTTTAGGTGCTAGATTTCTACTGTATTTTTGTTATTGAGCACCGAGCAGTTAATTAGACCCTTTCCTGCCTTAAAGGCTACTAGATTATTCCATTAAGAACTTTATGACACACATAATGCACACTTTTGCTTAAAACAAAAACAAACCACTATCAAAGATTAATCAATTCAACACCCCTAAAGTATACTTTTATATGTAATTACATAATTTTTTTAATACTCCAGGGAAAATAGCTTAGGTACAGCTTTTTATTTTATTTTTTTTTTTTACTTTAGCTATTTAGTAAGCTTTTTCTATTTTGTGTTTTGAGCCAAAGGAGTATTTGTTTATTATACTGGAAGTGTATCTGAATTTTATTCAAATAGTTTAGTCTTTTTTTTTCTTATCACTTTGCTAATATCTTTTAATAACTAACAGCAAGTTTTGCTCTAGTATACGGAAAAGAGCATATGTTATAACTGAGTTTTCTGATTTTAAATTTACTTCATATAGAAGAAAACATTTGAATGATAAAATGTCACTTTTTGAAAACTTTGTCTTCGTTTACCATATAAACAAACAACTTGGTAAGACTTGAGACACTATGCACTACATTTTAGTAGAAAAGAAAAAATAATTTATCATTTAAAAAATTAAGTGTTTTAGCACTCACTAATTTTTGTACAGGTACAGGAATCAACAAGCATCTCCCCTTTTGGCAATCACGACACAATTAAATTATAACTAATATAAACTGATTTATCACCATTCAGTCTTTTCTTGCCCACTATTAATGTAAAACATATATATATATATATATATATATAAATTACAGAAAGTATAGAAGTAATTTAGGCTTTTCCCTTCCCTTTCTCCTTCCCCTCCCCTTCCCAAGGTAGGTGGTCTGTAATGCCTAAAGCTCAGATTGGCTTTTCTCTTCTGAAAGGTGTTTCTTTCCTCCAAGTCCTTATTTACTTCACTAGACAAAATACATCCAAACCATACAGCTAGCTATATCTAAACCCTGTGGTTATTTTGCTTGCTATATAAGTAGCTAGGATATTTCAAGGCTAATTTATGTGAATTAGAGAAGACTTTTAGGCAGAGTAACCCTGTAGATATTTTCAGATTTTTATCACTTTTCTGTCTTCTCTTACTCTGAGTTCCCAAACATTCATTACCTGTAGAAATGAGCTTTTATCTTTATTAACTTCTGCTTCACAATTTTTAGGGGACACACATGATTTTAGAGGTATATAAATAGAAAATACACAATACACAAGCACATAATTTAACAGAATATTAGGTTTGGAAATGTAAGCACTCAGAAGAAAAAAGACGTTAAAAATGAGATTTTCCATGTTACTTTAGTTTGTCCCTATATGGCTACACATTTTGATTCAATATTTAATTATATAATCACATAATGCCTTTCTACTGAAAGCCTAAATAACCCAGTGAAGTAAAGAATTTACAGCTCTCTGACATTTTCTTTTAAATTAACTGTTAATTGTATGTTCTATAAAGATTTACTATGTTATTCAAATACTGAAAATGTAAGCTTCACGTATGTTCATTATTTTATTTTACAGAATCTATTTGGAGTAGATAATTTCATCTCTGTTTTACATATCGGATCCAAGAGTAATAATAAGTAAGTAAATAAAAACAGAGACAAGTTAAAACAAAACAATTTATATTTTTGATCTATGAACTGTAAAAGCAGAACATTGTGATGCTTTGGTTTCATTTTTGATTTATACAGAACATTTAGTMAAAAGACATGCCCTGTCAGTTATGCTTGCATTTACTCTGCACTTCTGTAAATTAGGCCACAAGGTTGCAGATACCTGAAACATTTCCAAGGCAGACACCTACGAAAAAAATACAATGAGCTAGATTCAAGGGTTCAAACAGTTTGACAGCATAAACATATTCAAAACTATAATCTTACAAATAAAATCTTGCCAGAACTTTAAACACCTAATTATATAAATATGTTATTTTTATGTCTTACTTTAAGATTTCTATGGCTTTTAGATACTATCCACATATTTTCAGGAATGCACAGTATTCTAGAAAGTCCAGTCAGGAAAAAATTCATGCTTAAGGCCAGTCAGGATTTAACCTTAAGTATGCCTTCTCTGCTTTGAGTTGCAACTGCCTGAATTTTTTTAAGTAGTGTACCACTGTACACCATGGTGTTCACAATGGTGACAGTCTTATATAGAAAGAAAGGCCACAACCGCCTTTTTTTAAAGCGTGTAAATATAACGTGTACAAATTAAAGCTGGTCGGAGTATGTGTGATAGCCTCTAAATTAAATTTAAATGTGCTGATTCATGGGAGTCAGAGCATTTCACAGATCACTGATGTTTTCATCTGAACGTTTTTATTGAAGGTCTAACGCTGTCTGGTCACTTCCGACGTGTGAGTGTATGAAGAAACAGAGATGTCTGAAGAGCTGTCTATGCTTACATTTCACCAAAATTCTTCCAAGTTTTATTTCTGCTTTTTTGAAAAGAAAAAAGAATTCTAAAACTTCCAAAGACATCATAAATTATTATCATCCTCCAAAATCTAACTTATGTGTGCCGAACTCTAACTTAATATGTCACAGCTTCCTTGTGACAGAAGGAAGCAGAAGGAACACTAAACATATATTCAAGGAAGCAGTGTCTTCAGGATTGGAAGATACTGGTGGGCTGTAAAAGTTAACTATCCCAATAGTTATCTGAACCTTTTATTTCATGTATGAAGCTAAGAGTCTTATGTTATATGAACAATGCTGAATTTGGAAAGGAAGTTAAAAGTAGCCCTAGGCTATGCCTAAAGCCTATAATACCACAGAAAAACCTGTAGAGCAATAACAAAGTTTCTAGACTTCAGAACTGCGAAGAAAATCTTCCAAATAACTGCAGAACAACATGTTATGTTGGGTCAGCTGCAGCCCGAGAGCCTGGGGCTTGGTTTATACTACAAAGTTCTGCTTGCACAGCTATATCAACCTTAAAAAAAAAAAGTACATAAGAAACCCTCGGCTGAAATTTATAYACTGGCAACTCTCTCTGATGTAGATAAAACTATGTTAACACAAGAGCATTAGCTGCTTTTTTTACTAATATTTACTCATGTAGGGTGGGAGGGAGAAGGAAGGTTTGGTGTCGTTTAGCAACAGGACTATACCTACCAACGATGGGTTAAATGTGGAAATACAGACAAAGTCAAGGGGAAGTAACAGGAAGCCAGCTTCTCTTCCCCTTAGACTATGAAGTCCTACTTCTGCTTATGTCCCTTTTCTAGTCCTTCCTTTCTTCACTCCGTACAAAACCAAAAATATTTGAGGAATGCATCCCCTCACAGGGGTTAAAGAAACTTTCTTCTCATTATCAGAGAAAGTGTACAGCAGCCCAAGTAGCCAGCCTAAAATTTCTTTTTTTCAGCAAAGAGTAATCACTGGTCAGCTTTTGAAAGGCAGATACATAAATCTCTAAAGATGGGAATTAAGAACCGCAGTCGAGCCATACCAAAGCGCTCAGTGTTTTCTACRGGCTGTTTCCAGAGACCTTTCTGATCAGCGCGCCCTGCGAGTCATCCGTGCTGAGCGCTACCTGCAGCACCCGTCCCCTTCCGCTGCAGGACCCAGGCTTCTGCRTCACGGCTCCCAGCCTCATTCTAACACAAACACCTAACAGGCACTGAAACAGCATTTTTTTTCTGTTATAGTCATTTTAAAAATCAAATCTTAAATACTTACTGTCAGTATTATCATTCACCATGATTATTAACTGTGAAGATAAGGAAATCACTCAGAACAGACAGTAATGTCTGGAAATCCTGAGATTGCCATAGAATTTCAATGAAACTCAGTAAATTTTAGCATCTTGTTTGCCTCTGCAATAATAAACTGAGCGTTTCTATAAGAAACTGTGCCTAAGCCATCCCACAACTACCGATCTGAGCTGTTATCCAAATGAGAACAATGGCAGTCATATTTCAGACTCTTCGGAAAAGATTATAAATGAAAAAGCATAGTTTTAGTTTTTATAAGCTTTTTTCATACATCCTTAGCTTGATTACACTTGATTTCATTTTAGCTACTATACAGCAATTATATCTGCAAACTAAGCACAGAGTCCGTGATACCATGATTACTTCCCTCTAGCAAATATTAAAATAACTCCACGACAGCTTAAAGCTGTACAGTAATAGGAGTAAATATCAAAAAAGGAAGAAATTGACAATAAAAATTGATAAAAACCTTCCATTATGTTGTTATCTTACTTTGATTACTGAGAAGTCAAACTATCACTTGCTATTTTCGTGACATATATATGAAATGAAATCCTTAGGCATAAAAAAAAAGGTCAATATAACTAATGTATCCCACAGAACTGAATACAATATTGAAGAGACAGGCATTTTATAAAACAACTGTGTTTTCAAGTTTTTTTTYATCTCTCAGAGAAAAATCTGTGGACATTTTAATCAGAATTTAACTGACATGACTGTAGATGAACTAGTAGTGCTACACAGATTAAACCGTAAGGGTTTTAGGATTTATTAGATTTTAAAAATGTTTGTGTAAATAATTGTGTGATCCCAACCTGAAGTCTGTTACAGTACATCAAATTGTCGGTGATCCACACAGCAGTTAGTTAACCCGAGCAGGCGCAGGCCTGTGCTGTGCCGTGCGGGGCTGCACGTATAGCCATGAGCCTGGGCTGTGCTGCACGTCTGCCTCGGCCGCRGGATAAACTCAGCCGGCTCGTGGTCACCGAGGGGCACCGGCGACTGCACCACCTGCGCGTCCTTCTCCTTATCTGAAAGTGAAGCAGCAARTWCTCRYRCGAATGTCCTTTTGCTTGACAGTAGAAATGATGAACTGAAAGGTTTTCTTCTAGGAAAATCCTGTAAGAGCTCCAAAGACCAAAATGTCAGGGAACCTCTCCATGGTGGGACCTGCACCATGTGCCATGCCCTGACTGGGGGTCTGTCTGGTGCTGCACAGCTCAGGGTTCCCAGCATCGGAAGGGCCATGAGATTACTTATACTACCCTCTTTTTCCTTCTGGTGTTACTTCCAATAAATGGTATTTTCACTAATACCATATGAAGTCTGAGTGTTTTTTTTACTGGGATCATAATGAAAACTATCCCCAGTGCATTACAATAGTCATAGAGAATTACATATTTCTGTGTAGCCAAAAGAGAAAATGTAGCTAGTACATTTGACTGTACAAATGAACATAAAGTATAAAAACTATAGCTTGAATACTGCAGTTCACACTTTTAAGTTTTGATTCATGTATCATCAAGAGATGTGATTTAAAGTATACTGACAGCGAATAGTTCATCTTCATTCTTACCTTCTCTGATAAACCAGGAGGACAAATAACACAGTTCTTGGTTTAGCAGCTATGGGAAATCTCCCACTCCTAAAAGAAATGTTTTCTGGTCAAATTTGCTTTCTTAAGAACTCAATCTTTGTATCACTTCAAGGCATTTAAAATGTTATTTATCAAACTGTCTTCTAGTCTGCAGGCAGAAGATATCTTTCAGCCATATTTTTCATGATAAAAACAAATAGGAAATGTTATCTCAAACACAGCTTAGTTTTCAAGGGCCTGTTCATATGAGCTTACTGGCGAGGTGAGCAGGTTGCTTTAGCTTTATTCTGCATGCAGTAACATGAATAAAATCAATTTATACCTACAGCAGGGAAAAAAAACAAACCCCAAAAACAAATTAATWAAAATTCCTTAGTGGGACAGGTGATTATTAATTACCATCAGCTGCACTTTGAAAGTTGTGCCTTGAACAAAGTAAATCAAAACTAGGTAATGTTATGGAGTAAGAATGAAATACTCTGAGATATCAAGAGATAGCCTAAAATGTAGATGAAGCATAACACTCTTTTTCCCCTTTTAGCTAGCATGAATATTCTCTGCTCCAGCTATACTGAGTAGATTGGCAAAAATTTAAACTATAATAAGCCTTATGATGTTTGCCTAGGAAGCTCAAAATAAATGTGCCATTCTAATCCTTGAGCAGTTGAAAAAAAGAATGAGAAAAACAGTGAACATCATGCCCTATTTGAGGAGAAGAATTATTATTTCATTTTATCTTCTTTTATTTACAACAGTATAAAAAGCCCTATTTCAAGTCCTGGGTATCTGTGATACAGCCCTCTCAAAATCCATACAAAATAAGAGACAAAAGTCAATCTAAGAGCTTGTGAAGAATCAGTAAGAAAATACAGACAGGATATTTCACAATTTACTAATAATATTTTCTAAAATTTTTCATATTTATCAGTAATTTAGGGCACACATACAATGATGGAAAAGAGTTGTGCTCCTATATAGCAGTTGAAAACTGGCCAGACACAGACTCTGATCTGGAAGACTTATAGCTTATTGGCATATTACTCTGCTGATGCTACTTCTTATCTTGAYTCTTTGTCCATAGAGCTTTACGGAGATAGTTCAACATAGATCAATACCTCTGTCTGCAAAACTAACAAGAGCCATCTCCTGCAGAGAAGATATGCAGAAACATAGTCCGGATGAGGCTGAGTGAGCATGTCTGCCTGAACCTGTACATCAGGTCATTATATCACTAGTTGCAATCATGGCAGTAGGAATATTACCACTGGAACATGAAATTCTTGTCAAAAAATACAAGAAAGGAAGAGTAACTAAAAATCAAAGATCTCCTATAACCACAAAACCCAGAGATTACCTACAAAGGCATTATACTGCACAGCAGACGGGATCCCATCTGAGGGGCCACACACACATGTGCACACACAAATAAGTAAATAACCTACTGATATGGTCAATAATTATAGAAGAAATGTGAATAGAAGCATCCGAATCAACAGAAAGAGATGAAGAAAGGTACTTGGAGATGATTCTACAGGTAATTGTTAAAGTAGTAGAAAACAGTGACCTAGTATCGTGTACCTCAAACACTCACCTTGTTTACCAGAATTTTTTGTTAGGCAGTCAGTGACATGCACATTAACATTTCCATGTATTATGTAAAACAGAAGGCTAAGTTGGATTGTTTTTGCGTTCTCTATTTATTTCAGCTGTGAATTGAAGAAAAACCTAACTATCTGCTTATAGATTCACTGACTAGAATACAAACTCCTTAATCTTTTATCTCAAGGAACTGAACATGGATTTGAAGGATCAAAATGACAAAAAAAAGCATTCTAAGACACTTAAATCTAAAGTATTAATTTAGATTTAGAAATAATAGCTTTGATTTCAGAACTGATTTTAAAAATCCTTCCTGATTGTCTAAAAGTTAGCTTTACTAATGAAGAATAATTTGCATTGTATATTTTTCTGGATTTGGAAAAACAACAAAATGAAGAAACTTAAAYTATACTTACATATGCGTGTGTGTATGTATATATACATATACATAAATATATAAAAATAGATATGTAATGGAAATATATCTATTGCCATTACAGAAAATGAGGCCAATTTAGTCGCACTTTGGTGTGTTTGATTCCATAGTTCATTGTTCAGCTGTGGAATTTCAGTGGAGGGGAGAGACAATAGAAAACTTARAGGAATAGTCAAACATGCAACTTAAAGGTTGAATATACAGATGCACATTTCTTTATAATAAGCTATAAATGTAATATATGTGTTACAGCATATATATGTGTATATGTGTGTGGTGTGTGTGTATGTGTATATATATATATATTTGTATATATATTTGTATATGTATACACACACACACACAGGGAAAGATGTATGTGAGGTGCAGCTCTATCACTTGAACCCTTTTCTCTGAAATTCAGAGAAATAAGTATTAGACATTTCGCCCCCTCATTCTAGAGTCACCTGGATATATCAGATTCAAGAATTCAGCTCAGAGCTGAATTCTAATTAATTCCTATCAAGACACTCAAGAAAGAGAAAAGACAGTGGAAAGAAGACAGGAAAAAAAAAAGAAGACAGGAAAAAAAATCATAGAGAAAAAAGGAGTCAGAAAGTATAAATATAATTTAAAGATAGTCTAAAATTAGATCTTATTTCACAGTTATAACTAGTTTTGAACCCAAAACTTTGATAGCTTAGAATTCAAAACATGTTCTGTTGTCAATGAAATCAATTCAAGATTCAGCCTTTTCTACCTGTCTTGATATTTACATATTTTCCACCACTGAAATATCCGATCGACTCATAAATCTATTTACTGGAAAAAGCCTATTCGCACTGTATGATGTGTCATCATAGGAATCATATGTGAGACACAGCAGATAGAAGCTGCAGTATCAGACTTTTTAGAAATGAATAAAATAGAGTAAAATGACTGAAAATATTTTAGAAAATGTGATGATAAAGAAAGAAAAATTAAAGAGATGTTGATGCAGCGGAAGAAAGAGGACAGATTCTGAAAATGTCACAGAATCACAGATTCACAGAACTGGTAAGGTTGGAAGGGACCTCTGGAGATCATCTAGTCCAACCCTCCTGCTCAAGCAGGGTCACCTAGAGCATGTTAGACAGGGTTGCATCCAGGTGAGCTTTGTATATCTCCAGAGAAGGAGACAATGTCAAAATGTCAAAAAGTTACTATAATAATATGTCAAAATGTCAAAAGTCATTATAAGGGAGAGGGTGTCCACTGGAGGACAGCACATGATAAAATTATTTAATTTGCAAATAAAGTAAGTTCACTTCAGCCATAAACTACAGTAGTCCAACTACAAGGACCATTTAGCTATCCAGGCAGGCTGGAGAATTCTCTTACTTAGAAAGTTTTAAAAACATACTATGCAAACATCTGTCATTATTCAGTGATGTTTTAATGTAAAATATTGAAATAGCCCCCACAAAGACCAGGATGCTTCTCCCTCAGAAGTGATGTAACCACTAACATAACTGTCTTTATCTTTCTGGAAGTTCCACTTTGACTCCTGCTGACAAGGATGAGGGCATTCATCACTTCCCTAAAAGCTACAGTTTTGCAGTGAGAGGTATTTCCTGGAAGATGAGTTAGGAGAAAGTCTTGGCTTCATGCTAGTTGCTGGTTCAAGAGAAAGTTGCCTGCCCAATATATTATTGCATTAAAGGCCTTTCTCCTGAGTTAATGTGCTTGAAAAAGAGTGATCATACACTCACTTGTATAGAATGAGCTCTGAAGGGTCAGTACTCTTCTGTACAGTATAGATACTCAATGCTGATAAAGCACTGAAAAGAAATTCCAGAAAAGTTWAAAAAAAAAAGAGGCTACAAAGCAAGGCCATGTGGAGTATGTGCATCTCTGAGATGAGGCTTTAGATGAGTTGAAAGTTATAAATTTGCATTTGCTACCTAGAATCATGTCTCTCATACTACACTTTATTTATAAGACCAAGGACGCAAGCTTTGGGGAGTTTCTATTTTTTTTTTAAGGAGAGCATCTCAGTTTTTTTTCTGAGAATTTAATATTAGGAGTCAATGAAATCAAGTTTTAACAAAAAATCATTTGGAAGTAGTAYGCTATGTATCTAGGGAAATCTCTTCTGCTGTAAACCTCATTTATATGTCTTACTTTTATGGAAATAAGAAGAGATGCATGAGCACTTATTTTGTGTGACGGAGTTCTCTAGATTATTTCTAGTTACTTCATACATCTCAAAGGAGAATTTAATGGCAATTTCAGCAATAGTGACCTATGCTCAAAATCTTGTTACGGGCAAAAAGAAAACACACCTTGTGTGTGAAGCTAGGAATTTATTGTTAGTATAACTGAAAGCTTAATAGTCAAATCAATAAATTGTTTCTAATTCTAGTTTTAATTAATTTCAGAAAAACAAAGAAAATGTGAAGAAATAATTCCATTTTTCACAATGTAAACAAATCTTTAGCTTGACTGCTGTGCTGAGTTTTGGACATTATGGTTCAAGATAGATAGGTGAGCGAGTGTCCAGAGCAGAGGCCTGGCAGATGCCATTTTTCTAGGAAAAAAAGTTTGAATGACCTAGAGCCAGTTAACTTGGAAAGCAGAAGATTTTAGAAGGATAGCAAAAAAAAAATTTTGTCCATTAAAGATATGGAAAGAAGTTAGAATTAAATTTCAGCTAAGGTAATAGAAGAAACATTTCTAATGTTTAGAATAGTCAAATGCTTTAAAAAATTTTCTAAATGSAAAAATAGTTTTAAATATATTATTCAAACATGCTAGCAACAGCGTAGACATCACTGATCTGACCACGGGGGCCAAATATTAGACTCAATTTTGCTTTTTTTCTCATGATTTTTCAGTGATTTCATATGAAATCAATTTCATATTTTCACTCAGCAGGACTCTCTCATGGGAACTGCAGTCCATAATTAATCCAGGTAATCTGGAAATATATAAATGCTACCTCTGCTGAGAGGCATTTTAAAGTCAGAAGTTACCCCTTTACTCAAATAAAGCTCATGTTTTGTTCTGACTGATGTTGTCGATCTGGATTTTCTAGTTGGACACTGGTTGTCCATCAAATGATGCTGCTGTAACAGTTCTCTGCACTTCGGGCACCTTCTGACAGAGGGGCATCCCCACCGGGGATACCCGTCTCCCCTGCGTTTGCTTGGCAGTTCACTTTTCTGCATTTTTAGCTGCTCAGTAAGGTGCAGTGAAAGGAGATTTCAGGGCTGGGACTGAGCAGATGCTGAAGAGCTATCAAAATTTACAGCCTTCAGCTGTTGTGATAGTCATAAAGAGCACCAGTATGGCAGGGGGAATCTAAACCCAAAACCAATGTGGTTTACAGAGGCCTGTGTCACTGAAAAGATACCCCCTTTCATCTTCTTTCCTGCGCTGTATTGGCCTACAGATGAATGTTGCATGATCAGGGCTATAATTGACAGCAAATTTCATGGGCCCTGTAGACATGGAAGAAGGTTTAATATTTTACATCAACACTAATTTTCCAGACTTTCATTTTTTTCCAAGTGATTGCTAAGGGGAAAAAATAAAAATGTAAATAAGGAAAAAAGGAAAAAAAAAAAAAAGAAAGAAAACTCCCAATTTTTGCCCCCTGCAACCTATGAAACACAGCAGAGGAGACAGGTAACAGTTACAGAACTGCTATGCTCTAGTAGCATCTCAAAGATGAATTGTATCATTCAAATTCATCTATCATTTTAAAATTAATTTTTTTCCTTTAGACACACACGTGTAAGAAACTGAAAAGCACATTACATGCCAGTCATCTGTTTGAACCTTATCTAAACATGAGAAAACTTGCTTAAAATAGGAAATATACAGTTCCTTCCTGGCTTTTAGGAATTTTCTTCTTCCTTCTGGTTTCAATAAATTAGATCTAGCTTTACTACTTTACTATCAAACATAGTATTACAGACCTCCAGATTCTTSCTATAATAAAAAGAGATTGATAAAAACTTAATTGATGCAAGAACTGCAGAATGGCAGCCTACATTCCTTCCAAGTTAAAAAGCTATAAAATAATGAGCAGAAGTATTTTCCCAGCATGCTGCTGAACATAGCAATTCATCATTGTTCGAATTATTGCAACACTATTTGTGTTCTAATTATATGCAACAGTTTCTAAACATAAAACAGAGCTTTGCAAACTTGAATAGATAAAATGTGCTAGATAAATCAACAGAACTGGAAAACTCTGTATACCCTAAAATGATCTAAACTCAAGAATACAGAAAATCAAATTCTGTGYATCATTGTGGAGTAGAGAAAGAAATTCTCTTCTCTGCTAGTTAGCATGTCATAGTTTTTTTCTTGAAATTGAAAGACTATGATGTTTATCAACATGCAATGGTGTTTGTTCATTACAATGTTTTTTATTATGGGTTCCCACAATTTGAAATAATTATGAAAGAAACAACAGAAACAGATTTTTGATTGTTCATTGTTTGTGGCATCTGTAGGAAATATGTTGGCTTGACATCAACAACTAACAGGCTTTATTTAAAATTAAGAGAAAAACAGTTGCTAATTATAAACATTGTCTATAATCGAGCTTTGTAGTTTACATAATTATATTTTGTGAAAAAAAGGAGGCAAGCTTGGTCTGACTTCATTTTTCCATTAGAAAAGATTCAACTGTCTTCATCCCACGGTACCAGCTGCACTGTGCTTTGTATGAGATCACTGTGCTTAATTTCAATAGCCTGCAGAGAGAGTTTACTTTTTAAGTGCTGCCTCTTGCAGATGTGCCAAGGGAAGGATAATTTTGGTCTCCCTAATCACATGCAGAAAGCCAGTCCTGTTCCGAAACTTTACTTCACATGATGCTTCCAGAATAACCCCGCATCAGAAATCATAGTTTCAAATTAAAGTACATTTTAAGTCAGTCTGTGTCCCATAAGGACTCTCTGAAAGTACTCAGAATTTGTATTATACATGCACATTTTGCTTCTCATGGGTATACTAAATGCTATTTGAAAAGAATATGTGTGTGCAGACTTTGCAAATATAAGATCAATGTAAAAAAATAATAGTATTAAAGTGGGACATCAGGAACATAAAATTTATCTGCACAAAACTTTCTTGATACAAATACCCTTGAACCTTGACTAAGAACTTTGGGCACTGAGCCCAGATCTACAGGAACCAGGAACATATTCCTTTTCCAAAGTCAGTTCTTATGTTGATATTTTAAATTAAGCTGAATT
>NW_028186978.1:7951448-7986032 GCF_003343005.1 Rhea americana
AAAAAAAAAAAAAAAAAAAGCAGTAATAAATAAGACTGTATTAAACACACTATAATCATAAAATTATTATGTGAAAAGACTACAAACTACTATCTGTGCAATAGCAATGACAGGAGACAAAATAACTTTTCTAATCTTCAAATATTATTTGTGCCTTGGAAACRAAGGAGTAGAGAAATAATGAGACTATTTTTTAATGTTAATCCTTTCTTAGAGGATTAGAAAGTAACACTGGCAGTGCAGATCCTGACTATTTTTTAGAGCAAGCCTTTAATCACATTATAATGCAGCTGAATGTAGCCTGGTCTAGTGATTATTTAATTATAATTAAATGCTTGCAATGCACGTGTCAGTGACAATATCCGTATTGCTAAGCATCAACACTAAGATATATGTCCAATGACGCTTCTAGAGTGAAGCAGTTGGGAAGTGTCTTGAACATAGTCCCTGATGGATATTATTTGAGAAAACAGACTGCAGAGAAAAAGAAAGCTAATATTTTATTACCTACAATAGGCAAAATCCTGGAATGACAGAGCTGAGACATCTATTGACCCAGCTGATACATAAATTTATCATTGGGACATTTCTTGTAAATTGAAGTGTCCCCTGCATCTTAGCTTATTACTTTTTAAAAGCACRTTCGAATGGACACTGAGAAGTATGAAAAAGATGCATTCCAGTAACACTAAAACAGAGTTCACACACAAAGCTTACCTCTCAGAGAGTATAAAATGGTAAAAACATGTAACATAATGTTTTTTTTCCCGCCAGTTAGAATTGATGATTGTGATTTTTTTCTCCAAATTTTTGTTTTCCTTGTGAAATATGAATTTAGTGAAACCTATTATTTCTTTACTTAAAMACAGCCAGGAGCAGTTCTCCAGTCTGGGGATTCTGGTTATAACACAGTAACCCCRAACCGATAGGTAAGTAATGAGGTCAGTCATGACACTTGCGACAACTGGAGTTCAAAGCCCTAGTCTAGTCTAGGCAGAACAAGGATTTCAATCTGAATAATGAACGCCATTCAGACACCATCGTTCCTGGTTTTCAATCATCCTGTAGTAAAGCTCCCTTTATTATTGTTCAGATCAAAGTTTGAAAAGGTCTTAGCTTTATCCAAGCGTTAAACACAGATATTTGAAATCTTAAAAATGTTCTTCCAGCTTTAGTCATAACCTAGGGGTGTTTTTATAAAATTAATTCACTTTCCCCTAAAGACTAAACTGTTACTGCATTGTAAGGACACCGTTTAGTTCAACAAGATTGATACTGACATAAACAAATAAATAAAGGGCTAATGAGACATCTAAGATACATCACTGTGTTTCACTTTTAAAGCTGGCAATCCAACAATGTGTAGTAAGTAGACCATGTATCTTGTCTGTAAGCAATATGCAGTTGTTTGACCAAACTGTCTATACAGTGCTCATAATGCAGCTAAGACCCGCTCTAAGTCAAACTATCTAGTGGTACAGACCACTCATTTGAAAGAGTCTATACAGAACTAGACACGCTGTAAGCTAGGAGATCTTAAAACTTCACTCTGCRGGGTGACTCCTGGCATGCACTTATTTACAACACAAACTATTGCCAACTACGGTTAGATACTCCACTAATGTACTAACGCAAACCCACTAACCATCACGCAGCTAGTCCTTCGTCAGGTAARCAAGACGTTGGTTGTCCAACAAACAAAAACGATGTGGATGTGGGCATTTGCTTTTGGGGGTCTGCACTGGAGTGAGTACTGCTCTGAGACCGCCTCTTCAAGAACAAACACAGCTCCCGAGTCTTTGTGGTTTCTTTATATCACAAAAGTTATGTGAAGGACAAAATACAAAGTAGTAAAGTAGCTCTCCACGTCGGCAACATTTCTTAGTCTGACCATCACTTATTTAGTTTCATAATRTATCTTTCTAGTTGTATAAAGTCTCTGATTCTCCCACACATACACTTGCAGAATTACATGAATTCACTAAAATCAGGTAACAAATAACAGTTCTGTCTCTCTTTGGGAACCCCAAAGTGCCCTGGCTGATGTCGAAGAAGTGGAGCCCTAAAAGCAGTGCCCTTGCCTGGCTTTCCAAGTTAACCATAGGAAAGTGGCTATGAGCTGTATTTCTTTTACAGTTCTTAATTACAACAGCAATATGTATTCTCTTAYAATCAGACACTGGTCATGTGAACGATGTATGCCATATATGAGCTGCTTCTTTTTGAATATTAATTCAATCAATTTTATAGAATTTTCCTSTATTATTACACAACTGTATCTCATTCCTGCAGATACAGGTATGATGTAGGGACAATGGAACAAGAGATTTTTGATTCTTACATGGTTTCTGATTTCTAAGAAATAATGTAGCACACAGTCAAAATGAACAGAGGTTTACTGCTGACTTCAGTGGGTGATTAAATGCATTGATRAGGGAGGATTTTATATATTAGTCAAGAATATATATCATACAAATWTTTTTTTTATACCAGGAATCTATTAGCTAGTATGACACATCCAAGAAGTTTTTTCTGGGGAGGCTTTAGAAGAAAGGCTTCTGAAATCCAGTTTCTTTTCATTAAAGAGCTTTACAATTAATTTCATGTCCACAAATGAAAATTAGTATTTTAAATAAGTTGCTGTTTTTAAATACAGATAAATCTGACTTTCCTATTTAGTTGTGTTTCTAGCTTGATGACTTTGACTGCTTTAGCAAGACAAAGAGCTTATTAACTTACATAAAAAATAAAATTTATTATTAAAAATTTAAGAGCAAAGTTATAATCAGATTTAGAAATCCTCTCATAGTAGGGCCAATGTAATGAAGAAATACACACTAAAAATGTGGTTTATTCAATGCTATTTTCTCAGTCTTTTTGTGGCTTTGAGTAAAAGCTACAAAAAGTAAGTCTGACTTTGCTCCTATTTTATGTAGGTACCATCAAAGCTGCCAAAGGAGGCAGGGAATCTGTAACTTACTTTCAAGCATTTAAGTAAAAACTACAAGGAGGTTTTTTAGTGTTATAATGTGCTGTATCTTGTGTAACTATTCTATTACTAAAACATTATAGATCTTTTAAAGATCAGACACAGCGGCCTTGCAATGATGTTAACCAGCTCCATCAGCGTCMTGATAAATGCTACTGAGTCACATGAGCTTACGTATGTCCATTTGTCCCTAACTCTGTCATGKGAAATACTCCTCAAACCGTGCTACTAGACACAGAAATTTGGCAAGCCTGAGAGCAAACCTTGCCAGTAAAGATCACAGCAAAGAAGGTATTATGTACAAATATATACAAAATATACATTGTACATAATATTACATACATTTCATGTATTTTTTTCTTGGTTGTATCTGATTTAATTTGTATTGTCATGTTAAAAGAGAAAAAAATCAATATTAGCTTAGATGATAAACTACACTATTTTAATTGGAAATTCCTCAAGGAAGTTAGGAACTTAATTCTCTCTAAAAGAATAGAGTTAAAGCATAATACTAGGAATAAATTATGAACATATGTGATAGCCTGTGATTCCAGGATAACAAAGAAAGGAAATTTGGCATWATTCAGCTTTAGGTGGTATGTTTTTACTTTCTCTAATTTTGAGATGGCAAATTGTTACTGTTTATAAAGTTAACATATTAATTTGGAGAAATTTTGTTTATTATAATTCACTTGGAATTGAACTTTAAAAGAGTATTTCTTATTTCAATTGCTAGTAACTGACTGAAATCTATACAGTTAGGATAAGGAGAAATAAAGTATTTGAACAATCAGCTTTATTCCTCTTCTTCTGAAGCAGTTACAGAACTTAGATTCCATATTTAGGAGTGTTTTATTATTTTCCTTCCTGACTAAAGAATTTGTTTCAACAATTCTTTTCTTTCAGTTAACTCTGGCTGAGGAATCAGTCTACAAGTATTTACCATCTACTTGATTTGGCAGTCATTCACAGAAAAGAAAAAAAATAGAGATAAGATTCAGTGTCTTCTACATGGTTCTAAAAAATACTAACCTCAAATTCTTTGTTTCTTTAAGGATTAAAAACCACAGAATAAACTCAGAGAAAAAGTGTGTTGTATGAATAATGGTTTGGCCTCTATGCCCTATGTTATAGAAATGCATGTCTCATTTCCCTTGGGATTATGCTTTGTTAAAGGAGAAGGACAAGCAATTAGAGGAATCAAGATACTGTTCATTAATTTCATATTAAAACAGGAAAATGTCTTTAAAATACATAAATTTGGGGGTGTGTATCTACTAAAAATGATATATTCCTTTCTTCTTTGTCGCTTTTCATTTATTTAGACATTTACTGATTTCAGGAGCTCTCACTTTGTAGTTTCAATTCTTATTCAAATGAATATTAGATAAATGAATGGTCTGTCCTGTGTAGAAAAGAAGGTTTATTTGGGGTAAATTCTAATTTATAATATTTTCAAACAGCTGTATAAAATCTCACAAATATATATGGCTGATGGTAGTACCTCCCATTTGGTTTGGATGTACATGTAAGCAGGAAAGCAAAACAATCTGCYTTCAGTCTGAATGTTTTAATCACCAACTGGCTGAGACCACTAAACTATACATTTCCCGAGCAAAGATTACATAGTAAAAAGCCCTAATCCCCTAACCACCTCCAGATTCTCATGAATTAATTCATTAGTTCATAAATAAATTACATACTCAAACCTCTGTCTAAACTAATGTTCAGTCATTTGCTTGCATCCCTGCGGGTATCTGAGTATTCACTCAGATTTCTTTAATTACTAATCAACAACATCAGAAAGAACATTGAACTCAYTCTCTCTCTCCGAATATATTAATATAAATATATGTGCCTGCACAAAAATATGTGTATATACACATATGTACACAAAGTGATACAGAAAGTTTAACATACCAGTGCATTTTTAGTAAAACCAGTAATGAATGGTCTATAGGTTTTATTATTTCTTAAAATCACACTTATTAAATAATGATTAATTATTAAAGGTTACATTCTAATGGCAAAAAGATATTGATACTAAGGTACTATAACTTTTTGTGATCTTTTCCTCCACCTTTTCTCTGGTATTTTCTGGGGGCAGTGGTACAATAGTCTCCACAGAGTTTCCTTGTTCCATGTCCCTGTTTAATCAAAGACAAATCAGACCATATTCACTTATTTAGTTCTCCGGGTGGTATCACACAGGAGGCAGCCGGTGATTTTGGTAGGCACTGCTTCCTTCCCTGCTTATCTTTGGCAAGTGTGAGAAGACCACTCATCTGTACCCATCAGACTGCAACTCATCAGTTGCACTGTCAAAGACTAGAAATGTGATCTGAACACCAGTTTTATAGTCTCTCTCTGGCTGAGGGGGGAATTTCAAGTCCTGGGAAGAAACAGAATTTTATGTGTATTCTTCTTTTTAACATCTGCTCTTGTCAGTGCCATGTGCAGGCACCAAATTCATATACATTTTTCTTGCCGAACAAGCAAACTAACTAACTCAAGATTCTTTCCTCATCCTTTGATATATTAATAAATGGATTTTTTTAAATAAGAGAAATTAGTAGAAAATGGAAGCCCTTCTCAGTCAAGCTCAGTCAAATGTCCGAGCTAGCTCAGCCATTCTTATGTTTTTATGACAAGTATGAGAGATTTGGGCCTTGAATGGCCTTAAAAAATACAGATGAATATACTGTATTAAGTGGGTCTGAGGAAAGGAAGTCAACTGACACTTAAAGAGATGGGAGAGTTTTTCAGAAGGAAAAGAAAACAGTGAACATTGCCACCTACATTCAGGCTTGCAATCCATGCAACACTGGCAAATCAGGAAATGTGCACTTGTGAAATGACTGCTATTTTAACCTCCACACTGAGACTGCGGCCTTCTGAGGAAATCTCTCCAGAACAACGTGTGCTGTTTTAAACACAGACATTATTAATATGTTAATATACTTATGATCTGCAGCTAGCAGATTGTATCTTCCAGCCCAGTGCTACTGCCCTCTCACTCCTGTTTGTCACACACTAAGACAAAATATTTTTAATGTCAGATGTTTGCTGATAGGCAGCAGATAATTTTGCATTTGGCAGATGTCCAATTAACATAAACTTCATCTTTATGAAATCACATAGTTTTTTCTTCTTCTTCTTTTTGTTGACACTGTTATTGTACATTTTCATCTTCCTTAGACTGTTCCAGAAAA
This sequence comes from Rhea americana, assembly GCF_003343005.1. Lineage (NCBI taxonomy): Eukaryota > Metazoa > Chordata > Aves > Rheiformes > Rheidae > Rhea > Rhea americana. The sequence continues at coordinate 7,957,650 of NW_028186978.1, forward strand.
CACCCCTATGTAGCCTTTTGTTTTTATTTTTGTCACTGACACCTTGCAGTCCAAGGTCTGTGAAAAAAGATGTATAAAAGTAGTTTTTCTGAATTCTTGGAGGTCAGAGCTAATGTTATATTCAAGTGTAGGAAGGTGATTAAAATGAAATAAACAGCTTGTTTGTTTTGGGAGACAAAAAGTTTACATTTATGATACAGTATGACTGCTGAACACTTAGCTGACAGTAACAGTGAAGGCATCTGGATACTGCCAATTTAAATATTAATGATATTTTCCTGAATAGTTCAAATCAGAAGTTTAACTTCAAAATACAGTTTACTCTCATGAAATGAYGGAAGTTTTACATGCACCTTTGTTCAAACAAAAAGTTTAACATTCTGGAGAAGAAAATGTTGGGAATGAATTGTTTATTTTGGCCAGTGGCATCCCAAAACAATTCTAATAGTTTTATTTTAATTTCTTGGCATTTATCTCTGAAGAAAAGGTACTTAATTCTAGAAAAGCAAAGTACAAAAAAGTATGAAAAAATTCTCAGCTGTTATAAATCATTTAGACCATATAAATCTGTTACTGTAATAGATTTTACACCCAAAAAGGAAAAAAACTGAGCCTTACAGCAGAGTGAGAATTCACGATAAGTTGGAAGAAGCCTGAAGCTGTCTTAAGAAAAAAAAAAATCTTCACCATAAAGTTTTTTYATATGAAATTTAGACTGTTATAATATTTTTATAAACCTAAAAACAATAATGTGATTCCAGTGTCCTGGAATCTTTTACGCACTTAAGTAATGTTTTGATGTATTTATAGTGACTACTGATCCAGTGCAGTTAGATTGACCTAAGGCTGATGGAGATCATAATGATCAGTGTAGTAAAATATATATACATATATGCATGTACATCTGCATGCCTTTCTGACWGGGATTATATATAGGCAGTCATATAGTAGACATATAGTAAGTAAGTAAGTGTGCATATATGAGTCTGCATCAAGATTGTCTATGTAATTTTGTGGAAATGATGAGCAGAAAAGAAAGCGCTGTGGGTGTGCAAGTTGGTAATTTATGACATTTTCCGCTATTAAACTGCATTCCTTGGTTCTCTTCCATGCTACTTCCCCAGGYTGGAGTCCCTGTATGAGGCTTGCCATAATCTGTGTCTGTCAGCTCAGGCAAAATAAAAATGTCCCAGAATATTCCAGACAGCAGGACTTTTCCAGAGCCGATGGATCAGTAAACAGCACCTTGACTGGCACTTCAAACATCTCTCATATGCTTTATGGATGTTTCATTAGTTCTTCCAGCAAACTCAAGTACTGAGAAATGGTCTGCAGTATTGTTCCCTCGTCACCAGCCCCAATTTTTTCTTCCATCATCTTCTTTCTCAACACGCTAAACTAGTCTCAGAACATGAACCTTGCCATCCCACAGGTTCCACCTTCTGTGCCAGAAAGAGTACAAAGAATCTACAGATTAATTCTCAKAGCTATGAAAGATGATTTAATTTCTTTTCTCAGACCACAGAAATCTACATTTATTTAGCAGAATAGCTGATAAAATGCAGAGCTTTTACCTAACATAGGGAATGCTTAGAGGTAAAAACCTTAATCTCTGGAAATTAAAGTCTAAGAAAGTCTGAGGCATGGCAGTGAATCAGAGGCACAGCAGAGAACACCCTGCATGCAACTRGCTACAGCATCCCAGAACCATACAGTTCAGAGGAGTTTAAGTTTGCCGGTATGATTATTGTGTTAGAAGGATAATTGAGAATCTGAAGGGGAAGAAAATATTATTGAGGGAGGAAAGGAAGAGAAGCCTACATGATTCTCGTGGGAGTATAATAGTAATTTGAAGGTGTATATTAGTATCATTTACTAGTTTAAAGCAGTAGTCACAGTGAATCAACACAGAAACAGACTCGCTCCTTATAGCAGGAGACTTACATTCACTGCTGCCAGTAAGGTAGTAGTATCTAAGACTAAAAATTTTCACTTAGCCTCAATCAGCTGTTAATTAGCACAAAAGTGTATCATACCATCCCACCTACGGCACGTATCACTCCCATGGAACCGAGCAGCACACGCACGCTGCAATAGATGAAGTAGTTTCTTGCTGACAGAGTACTCTCAGCAAAAGAGTTAGACTATCCAAGACATATGTTAAAAGGGGAAATAGTGCTAGCAATGATTAACAGACTAAAAGCTACCACAAAAATCATAATTAAAACATTGACATATCAGTGTTTACAGCTCAGGGTACTTGGTGCATACGCTTCATATAAATCTCAATCATAGACACCTTTCAAATGATAAATAAGTAGTCCAAAAACAGCATCAAGTTGTTATATAACATTATAAAAAATAAAATTTCAACAAGTGACCTTTTGGCATTGCAAGAATGCAAAAAATGTTTTTTTTAATTTAGCTTCCTTATTTCAGAGATAGCATATTTTAGAAGCTTTGCTGAGTCAGAGATCATTGAACACTGCTGCACCTCTGCTGGTCTACCATGATTACCTATGTTTCTTCTTGAAGGGGTCCGATCAAAAGGCCTTTGAATTCACTGATGCAGACCATCTGCTGTCAAATCACCTACTAATTTTCTAAAAAATTGATTATGATACAGCAGGAAACATTGCCAGTGTTAATTTAAGTGATCAAAGACATTGTGTGCTTGAGGTTCACTAAAAATTTCCATTAAAAATTTAATTCATAAATATTTCTTAAAACTTCAGCTTTTATTTTTACTCATTATTAAGTAAAAAGTTAGTGACCTCACTGCCTCTCCTACTGCCAGAATCACTTCAGTGCTATATAGCTAATTGAGACAAACCACAGTCCTTAAAATAACAAAAAAAGTCATGGGAAGAGGCTGTAAATTGTGATGGGAAAGGAATACGTGAGCTTCACGCATACTGGGATATTTCAGAAGCAGAGATTCAAAAAAAAAAAAAAAAAAAGTAGGCTTTCTGTAGGCACATTTCATGGAATGGCAAAAGTAGCAATATTCTAAATGCTGTATACAGAAAGAGAAATTCAGTATATCTGTTTTCTACCTTGCGAAGCTAGGGAAGAGTGAGTGAAAAGATGAAATCCCTTGAAACTGTGTTTCTCTTTGAAAAGGTGAGAGAAAAACTTTTCAAAAGTAATGGAGCACATCTGAGAGGCTACACTTCTGATTAGTTTAAATAGTTTAAATACTGTAATAATATGAGAGACTTTCAAACCTCAGTTGTGTTTGTTTTTTTATAGTGAACTTTTTGTTAGAACAGGGTAAGGAGATTGTGAATATTCTTTTCTCTTTTTAGATTATAATTGGACGACCAGAGTCTTCTGCTATAAAATAGAGTGAAGCAGTTCAAAGAAATGAGATGAAGCTTATTATCAACCATTTTCAGTATTATTTTGTAGAGGAGATATAGAAGAAGATGATGGATTAAAAGAAAGAAARGATTTTAGTAAATATTCCTCAGTGAACTGCAAATTGTCAKTTTTGCTGCTGACTCTCTATCCAGCTGCTTTTCCTAGRAAAAAAAGGTCACAGACACTCCCAGTCCCGTAATTCTTAGGGTGTTATATCACGCTTCATTMGTTCCTGCATTACATGTTTTACCASGTTTGCTAGTTTACAGTCTATTTACAAAAGATACATTACAAAACTGTCACAAAACTGTTGCCTCTGCTCCTACTAGACTGTCCCTTGCTGTTCCCAGCTCTGGGATAGCTTCCTCTCTTACCCCGGTAATCTTACTGCAGCCAGGACTCCGAGGGAGGAGAGGATCTGAAAGAGTCTCAGCACGTGCACGGCAGAGCTCTGACAGCCGTCGGCAGAACCGACGACGCTGCTCAGACACTAACCTCTGCATGTTTTCCACAAGTTTCTGTATTTAGTATCTACAGTGGATACATAATTAATGAAATACAACTTCTAGCCACAAATTCGTAAATTTAGTCTATGAAGATAAAGGCAGGACAAATTTAGCCTTGAGAGAATTTTGGGCAATATCAAGGTCACCAATGAATTTGCAAACAGATAGATTATTGGGTATTCACATTAAATGATACTAATGTAGAAGGACAATTATCCACCTTCTACACTTGGAGATCTAATAGATTCATCAATGCAAGTAGAAAAACAAAATATTGGGTTTTTTGCCTGGATGCAACCCTGTCTAACATGCTCTGGGTGCCCCTGCTGAGCAGGGAGGTTGGACTAGATGATCTCCAGAAGTGCCTTCCAACCTTACTGATTCTAAGATTGAAAGGCTGTTTTTTGCCACAGAACTTGTCAGATGTGACTCAGTACAAACACAGATAAAGTCTATACAGCCTCTTGCCAAAGCTTCATTATAATATCGAACCATACATAGTTGTGTACATTTCTGTTGAATGCCAGATACCTATGTAAATGACTGACTGAGAGGATGTAAAATAAATTCTAATTTTATGCATTAATACATTTTTAAAACATTTTTTAAATATATGGACATTAAAAAGAACATTAAAAGAACTTTTTAGCTATTTAGAACACAATATCTCTTTAGTGCATTTATAACAATAATGATTTAAAAAATGCCTTGTTAGCAACACTGAAATTTGAACCTCACCTAAGCATTTATATTTGTGTACTGCATATGATAATGGCCATGTAAAAGTACTTTTACTGACTTTCACTTTGTTATTTCAGCTTTACTGTTATATAAAYGGGATTGCAGTCTGACCCACAATTTATGACGTTTTAATTTATATTAGTATCATGGRGAATTCTTATATTAGAACAGTATATTAGAGTATTTCAAATCCTTTACCCACGAGAACTGCAATTTTGTTTCCTTTAATTTTCCATTTAAATAAATTAAATCAAATTCTTAGTGCCCATGTGAACACATTTGTCAGCTGTAATACTGCATATTTTTATTGTCTATTAGGAGCGAGAAAGTTTGACAACTCTTCATTAATATTCACAAAGTCCAATAGCTTATCATCCAAAAGTCTAAGGAAGGTCAAACAGAGAAGTGAAGCACAGAAAATTAATTTCTCCTACTCTCCTATTCTCCTGTTTTCCTAATTATTTAATAATAAGCTTTTGCACTTCATTGTTACATTCTAAAGTGAGTTTTTGGTGAGCCCACTTGTTAAATGTAGAACTAGGCTCTATGATTTAGAAGACAAGAKGCAGAAGCAGTGTTTCTCTTTCTTTAAAGGAAATTATCAGGAGGATAGTACAGTTTCTAAAGACTTTGAAGTTTCCAAGAGTAGTTTACTAGATTTCATCAGAATTCATCTGTAGAATAGTTTATAGAAATTTAAAACACATATAGATAAAAACTAACAGAAAAATAGCTACATATTTGCCTCACTGAGGCCAAAATATTAATATTTAATAATAAGCTTTTTATTCTCAGCAAGAGTTAGCTGCTTCTGTTATTACTGGAATAAACTGTTACTAGTTYCAGAGATGGAGATATTTTTGCCTGTGATGCAGACCTACATAGTTTTGAAACATCTAATCTAGCGCTTATTACATTCTCAAGAGAACCATTAATTTAATGAGAACTGTAAGCAATTTCCATGACAGTGACTTTATATAGGAAAATAAGAAATATCTAGAGAGTGTTTAGGAAGCATTTGCAAAAATATAAACATCAGAAAAATAGAACTGAAAAAGTTACTTCTTTTCACATGAATGAATCYATCTTCCTTTTCTAACATTATATTTTTTAATTTATTGTTTTTATCTTTCATTTTTAGCAGTTTCAAACACAGTTACAAATTCCAAAAAAAATCAAAATCAAAGGGAAGAAAGAATATTTTCTATTGAAACGATAACATAAGATTGCAGTCTACATTATTCTATTGCATCCATTCAGCCATTTAAAACTTCAGTTCAGCATCACACTGTAATAGGGTTAGGAAACAATCCCTATCCATACTTTAATACGCTTTCATGGTTAAGGTGTATAACTTTTGCTATATAAAAGGTAAATAACTAGTTCCAGCTAGGCTCAATTAGGCTTCCTTTGTAGTTAACAGAGAGATATAAGAGTCTCCAAGAGTAACTCATGTCATACTAATGTAAGTGTTTGGGACAGGTGGGATGCATTAAGGACAACTTTGTTTCATCTAGAGCAGCAATATCTCTTCAYTGACCACACAGGATCATTAAACATCAGGGTAGATTAAAGTATACCTAACTTATACATACAACTTATATGTAGCAAAAATTAGATAAAATTGATAAAGAATATAGGATAAACAGCAAGGCATTCTATAGATTTGAATCACGCACTTCCAACTGATACAGACTCTCAACTGAAAGCTGTCTTTGGATCTGTTTATTAAGTCTCCTTGACTGAGGTACTATACAGGAAATTTGATTTTATTCCTCAGAAAATGTTCAAAGACAAACTAAAGTTTTATTGTTAGGAATTATTAGTAGTGCCTTTCTATGACTTGTGACATTGGACAAAATTCAAAATATAAGCAAGACTTAGAGGAACAACATTCTGCCCTATGTCTTTATAACTAAAAAAGAAAGGCACTTGACCCCTCAGTTCTAAGAAACAAGGTCAGTTTTTCAGTGGAATACATGTGCTATTTAGTAAAAAAACAAGTCAAAACATAGGTTTGGTAGAAGAAAACATTATAATTTTTTTAAAAAATTTAACTTGTAATGTTTTTTCAGTTGTGCATTCTCATGTAATTTCAAGGTTTATTTTTTAAAGATTTGTTTCTATTTTTTAAAAATATGTAATTATTGTTCATATAAACTATGGTGCTTGCAAAATCTGAAATGATCCTACGACATCTATCAAAGAATGCTTATATTGTAAGCACCAAGGAGACAGAAGGAAAAAAAAAAGATCTTATTTTTCTCAGTACTGAACATTAGAGATTTTGTCTCTCTTTTATTGCTCTAATGCTCATTAAAAGAATACTACCGTTTCCTATTGATTTTCACCATCACAAAACCAACTCAGTCACCTAATTCACTAACTCATTCATCCTCTTTGAAGTTAATTCAACCACTTCTGTATTTAGAAAAGAATGTAAGACTCTGCAGAGAACTTCACATTTAAAACGTTCCATGAAAAGCCTTCCCAACATTCATGCAGATTTTTAGATAATGCAAAGTTCTAACCTATTTTGATTAAATGTTGTTGATTAAATACTAATTATAGAAATGTTATTCATAATATACAAACTTACCATATCATGCTTACTGCAAAAAGTGAAGATATGTAACTGAGGACTTAATTTAATATTGAAAAAATTTTAAAGATGTTTTGTATGCTTCCTTTGATTAACAGAGAAAACCTCTTCCTCTTCCTTATACTTATTCCACTAGTTCTTTCTTTTCTTCCTSCATTGACACAGTCATAACATTTTTAATAGGAATAATTGTAGTTATTTCTCCTATAAGAATTCATATAATAGCTCCCATTAACACTTGCATATTAAGGAAGTTTCTGTAATAAGAGGGAAAAGCAACAATAATATTTAAATACTGTTCTTGATATTACTCCTGTTCTAGAAACCAAGAACTTGATAATTGTTGAGAGACGTATCTATGGACAGCAAGAACCACTATTTTGCTAAAACAAAAGCATATGCTATTGTTATATCATTATTTCTATTTCGGGGGCTCTTGCATGTCCCAAATGAGATTGGATGCCCTCTCTTTGTTTAAGGATCAAGATCTATGGGGATGAAAAACAGCTATGGGTTCTTCCTTATAATAGCTTTTATATGATAGAACATAATGTATCTTAAATTATGATCTTACAGTATCACACTAGTAACAGAGGATCTCTCTTACCTCAGTGAAAAGAAGAATTTCAGCTTTTTCTCACATGGCTTCAGAAACTTAATGTTAAGTCACAGCATGTCATGCAGAAAGCTTCCTAAGGCTTTCTTAAGGAGAGTCAAACTTTACCTGGGAGTTAAATACGGGGACTGAAAGAAAAACATTCTCATTGCCCCTTCTTTCCCTCCCCAAACAATAGTAAAGAATCATCTACYGACAATTAATTTCATCAGTAACAAATAAAATATTAGGCCACTAATAAATGCAATCTTAAAAAGAAAGAGAGAAAATATACAGCAAAGGATTAATAATATATTTTAAATAAGTCTTTTTCCTAACATATTCATAATACTGAAATTTAGCATACTCTAGAATTAAAATCTGAGTCAAACATACCTGCACTAGAAAACCTTCTTGCTGAATTGAGGAGGGAAGGGTTCTCCTTGACACAAGGAGTTCTCCGTTTTTCCCTATTTATATCTGCAGATCAAAATACTGCATTACTAACTCATCAGAGTAGAGACCAAAAGAATAAGAAGATGAGTTTTATTTACAAAGGTAGATAGTGTATCCATTACCCTCAATTCACAACAACATATGAGCAGTCCTCATGAACCCAAGATCCAAATACATATAGAGTTCTTAAATTTTAAGCAAAAAGGTTGCCAACAGACATCATTGCCAATTATAATTTTTTTTCTCTCATTTTAAGGAAGCTGGAACAAGCTAAACAAGCTAGGCCTTAAAATTCTGTCTCATGTTTTGCACAGACTAACAGGTTTCATACAACGTGCTGCTCTATGTTCACAATGAAATGTGCAGTTACTTTCACGTAGAGAAAGCGAAACCCCATGTCTCACAGTACAGCTGAACTTCTGTTGAACCTTTCCATCTTTTACCTCAATTTTATTTCAGTTTTAACCCCGAACGTGGGATTCTAGCTATTTTCAATCAGTCCTCCAGGATGCAAAACTCTTGATTGAACATATTCTTTCAAAGGCCATTAAATCCAATGTTTTTTTGTGTTACGGCAGGATTGATTTTGGTGCATCATAGCTTAATTTTTAATAGAAAAAGGCAATATATGAGTATGTGTAGCTTATACAGACTGCAAATCTTTTGTGATGAACTGCAAAACTCTATTGTAGCTCTCCCACTAGTAAGCAAACAGTAATTTATATGATAAAAGTTTGTACTTTATATATTTCAGAGAGTAGAAATAAATAAAGCCTAACAATGCTATTTTTAAAAGAGTTGCAGTGAGCTTTATAATATTTATTGGTACTATTTTTCATCCTTCCATCTACAAATGAATGTGCATTACAAAGTATTTCCCTAAAGGAATTCTTAAAGGACTCAACTTTCTGAAAGTGAAAAATTAGTATATCAATTAAAAAAAAACTTACAATTAACTGAGGCTGGTTTTTTTCCAAGTAATATTTCAGAGTCTGTTCTCTCAAAATATACCATTAACACATAACCTGTTTTAAAGCAAAGGAAAAAGAAAGATTTAGTTTTCTACAGGATTAAAACTGTGAAGCAGCTACTACAGCCAGCTTGTACTAGCATTAATTGTTATAATTCCAAATAAATAATAGATAAAGGGAAGAAAGTAGGAAGTAAATTTTTAAGATTACCTGAGAGTACTGCTACTGAATCTATTACTGATGAAGTTCCATTCGTGTGGTATGATACTAGCACAGAGGTCTGACAAAGCCATATGTCGATCTTTAAACTTAGACTGGGAAAATGAAAGAGTTAATTCCATTTTTGAAGAGGAGCACAGGAGAGAAAACAGTAGGTATTATTTACTTCAGTCATGTGTATAGATTATTTAACATTATATCTGGACAATCAAAACCACAGAATTATTTATCTACTTCAAAAAAGAAGTRCATGTTAAATGGCAGGCATATTTGCATAATCTTTGGGGAAAAAAAGATAAATAAGGATTAAAAATATAAGGCCAAATTTGTACAAGTTTTCAATAAACAACTGYTTAAAAGGCATGTTGGCTGCCAGTGCGTACATCATATTTTGTCATTTTTCTGAAAGCATTTGGTATCTCCTGTGCAACCAGTACATAYTGAGGAAGGTAGAGCACAAGTAGAGAAAATGAGTAAAGAAGTTGCTTTTTTTTCCCCCCCCTCTGTCCCTTATCTTCAGTATCTATAAATASAATATAAATAAGTTCAAATAAGTGAATAATAATTAAGTAGCAAATATTATGAATGCTTAATGGATGGAGGTGAGGAAAAATTCAAAAAGAAAAACTCTCACTTTTTAGGAATATTTAACATTTTTATAGTGACACGTTACTTTTCTTATGTACAGAGAAAGAAAGTTGTATCGATTACCTGTGATATCTTAAGTATCTAAAYGAAGTCTGATTAAATATTAACTTAGTAATAGTCATAAAAACACAATCTGAAGACCCTGGTTATACTGAGTTATTGAAGATACCTTGACTGAAATGGGTGTCAGCTGTGRTGAAGTAACATATCATTCAATTTGAATATCATAATAAAATATTATAGGACATATATAGGACAATATATATTAAATATTACATAACATGCTATAAGCATATATATATATATATATAACCATCACTGTATGTTTATTCTCATATCTGTAGCTGGTCTTTTGAATGAAACAATCGTAGCTGACATTTTTCATCTGAAACATTCCATTTCAAGTTTTTGTATATACAGCAGGGAGACTGACAGGCCAAGAATTACAGCTCTTAAACTGTAATTATTCTAATAGTTCCTTCCCCTTAGAGCCTCTCAGCCTTGCAAGTCTAGTTTATCTCTATCTTCCCGAATCTTCTTGCACTTTTACTGGCTTCTGCCCGAACAGAACCAAGCTATGGAATCCCTACAGTCAGCACCGGCAGGGACAAACTAGCATTCTTTCAGATTATGAAGTATTAGGATTTCAGTTTTTGTAGTTGACATTTATCCATTTTACATTCTGTTGCTGTGCACATGTCCTGCAGAAACAGCAAGAGAGAGAGGTGAGGCCTCTGTTCTCTGGAGTTACTCACATCTCAAATAAGCAAAAGCCTCTGGAATAGAGCAAAGATAGGCTTTTTTCTAGTGGCCTCTGTTTTAAGTGATTACAGTGGAGATAAATGGTTGGACTAGTGTTTAGTTTTACCCCTTCCCTATCAGGATTATTTTAATTCAGGATTGTGAAGTTCCTGATCCAGCTGCTTTTTTTTTTTCCCACTTCTCTGTTTGTGAAGAGTATTCACACACCAGGATCTAGAAAGAAATGAGATAATTTCGCAGGAAAGATCATCATCTGTACATWCAAATATATTTAGGATTATAAATTAGTAGATGCTTACTTGGGAGACTGTGCTCTGATCTCCTGTATCTGCTTTTTGTTCTTTGTATATACTTTCAGAGCTATATGAAATTAGTTGGGTCCACTGTGGAGCAGAAGAACTTACATATCGCAATTCCCTTTACTTCTGTTGACCTGCAACTACTACTTACAAATATCTAAACACAGAAATTTCCATTTTCTGTAGAAACATAAAATAAACTATAAAACAATCTTCCCAGCAAAAAAATGTATCATATTTCCTATGTTTTCCAATCCCATTCTGTTTGTTGTAAGTGAGCTCTATTAACAATGTAGTATTATGCTTAGGAAAAGGAGTTTTATATTTTCTGCTGAACATTTATATGAAGGTTACTTGCACGTATTAGGGAATCCGTAAGTTATTATTGTGTCCTTACCTATCTTTAAGTACATGATTACTTCTGCTGAAATCAAAAGATGTATCCTTTTGAAGTTAGGCACACATTTTATTATCATTCTGAATATGGGTTTGAAGAAGAAAAATGGCTGAGAAGTCCATTAACTGTACAAAAGATTGTTATTATAAATGAGTGTGAAAGCTTSTTGTTAGGAATGATATATACAAGCATAACAAACCCAAAAACAGTTTTCCATGAAAATGTTTTAATTAAAATGTATTTTTATTTCTTTTCATAATTATTTGGAAAACATGTTTTACAAGTATATTAATTATTCATTACTGTTTCTTTGGGAATTAATTATTCCTATTGCAGTTGTTTACCTGCTTTATTAAGTGAAATTTCTTTCCTCATGAACAGATAGTAAAAACCTACATAAACTTCAAGATATCTGACAAATGCTTCCAAAATACACTTTAAAAGTGTGTTACAAGGGTATTATTTCTATGACTACCTATAACAGTTATTGTCTATGAAGTCTGTGATAAAATTAAGAAAACCAGCAAAGTTCRTAATATGGAAAACAATACAAAAATTATTTATATATATTATATATATTTAGTGGTGTTTATGTGTGTGTGTGTGTGTGCACACACGTGCGCGTGTGTGTGTGTGTTTACAGGAAGTAACTCCTAACTCTTCCTGCTAATGGGCTCAACATTCGTATTTCGGGTAAAAGTTGATTACTAAATACACTGCAATCCATCTCCTTACATGAAGGCTGTTACACCTGTGCTCTGCTCATTTGAAGATGTCATTCAAAATACTGACTTTGGGTCTGCAAAATCCTTTTTAACTTTACATTTTGTTTATTTCAGAAAGCATCTGCCTCTTTGTGTTCTGCTAAGATCTCCCTCTAAATCTTTATTCTCTACGACTATAAATTAACCAGCGTAATCAAATGGTTTTCATACAGCCAGTTAAAGGTAGTCAGCATTATATCAAACACAATTATTTTCCGTATTTGCTATCACTGAAAATGCTGCTCTTATACTTCCTCTGCTTTGAAAGTGCCTTTGAAACAAACATTTTTAAAACAAGTACAATGTAATGAATTATTATGTATACAGTGACTGTAGTTTTCAAATATTCAATACTTTTAAGCTTTTTACTCGTATCCCTTTACCAATTTGCTTTTAAACTTGACATACTCTTTAATGAGAAATATGGTGTACTGGAGAAAGGCAAAAATCAGGATATCAAATAGTCAGAATGCCYGCTATTCATCTGTACCATAAGGAAATACGAGTATATCTTAGGCAATTTCCTCAGCATTACTTACTCAAGAAGCCTATTATAATATGTGGTTTCATCAAAAACGAAGTAAGGGTTGAATGGCTTTTTGGTTAGCCCTGTCAAGTGACTAATAGTGTCATTTACCACTACTGTATTTATAGCAATTATCATCATCTTTTAATACACGGTAGGACAGAACTCACAGGGGTATATCCACAGTCATAAAATTAAAAGAATAATATGTTTTGTAAGTTGAACACAATGCAAAATTAGCAAGTATCTGTATAAATATCATTAAAGAAAATACTTTCAAAGGTTTTTATTTCTAAAAAGTGTAATGATTTTAGTGTAATAAAAATTGTAACCTGTATAGATCAATAAAATATTAATGAAATATATCCACAGTGCTCAAGTTAATTTTATAAAAAAACCCAACAGAGTATGGAGATCACTTTGCAAATTGATTAGGGAAAGACTCAGCCTCTGCTGTTATTAGGTTTTATTAAGGTATACAGAAAAAAAAGTCTTAGTGGAGTGAATGGCATTAGATAATGTTTTCTTAGAGAAATATTATTAAAAATAATTGTTATAGCATTTTACAACTATAGCCATCCTTAAAGATAATCACTTTCCTGTGGCAAGAATGCTTCTCCATTCYGATATGCAGTGCCATTTGACCACTGAGGAAAGCTTCTTATTTATTATAGCTAAAAGCATTTTTAAATAGACAGAAAAGGAGCTGGTCAGAAGTCCTGGGAGGGAAGATACAGCAATATATTGTGCTTACAGTTATTTATGCCCTAATGCCATAAGGTTAGAAAGCTACTGTGAAAACTTAAAGTCGCTGATCTATAAAAATTTAGAGCCATGGGCACCATTCTGTTTCTCTAGTTAGAAAAATTTTGTAAGTCCAGAACTAAATTCGTCATTTACTTTCTCCCTAGTGAAATATTCTTGGACTTTTTTAGCTGACTAACTGAGGAACAGTGCAAGGAACACTATGCAAAACATAATCTATGCTGGAATAATGTAAACCCCATGGTAATTTATTGCATATTACAATATATGTAAAATAAAATGCTCTACATCAAGTTAATTTTATTTTTTTCTTCTTGCTAAGAAGGCATTCTTTAATATGAACTGGTTCCATGGTCAGAGGATGGGAGTGGAGAGGAGAAGAAAGGAGAGAAAAACAAGCAAGCAAGCAAGCAAGCAAGATAAAAAAGAAAAGCACTGTTAGATAACATAAGTGAAACTTTGAAGAAATTTGGAAAGAAGCTGGAAATGATGAGCTTCAGCCAAACGAATTATTTTTGTGGAAATTTAGCAGAATTTTAATGAAAACTAAAAACAGGAGACAAAACAAAAACAGTAAAGGAAGAGACTGAAAAATATATAGCAATAGCAAAGGAGGAAGGAAAATTAAAAAAAAAGAGAGAAAGAAAGAAAGGATGACAGAAACAGGAACTGTGATCAGGAGGGACAGGCTGTTCAAGTAAGTGTTTTAAATGAAAAATAAAAAAAGAAACAAAAAACAACAGAATTAAAAATGGTGCTGRAAGGATAGTCAATGAGAGGGGAAAAACAGAACTGATTATATAAACTTTGTTCATTATTTTAAAAAGAGTATTTAAGAGAGATTTTGATAAGGCTGAAATCCCCATATTCTTATCTAAACTTAGATACCAAACCTTATCATAGAGAATAAAAATCATGATAAGGTTTATTGATCCTAAGACTTGAATTCAGTTTAAAATTTTATGATTTCCTGTTTTAACAAGGCATTTCCAATTCCCACCTGTAAAAAAGATGGTCTCCTTCTATATTCACATCATAAACTGTCTGGGCAAATGTCTCTTACTATATGCTTATAGGATATGGATGATAACAAGGCTCTAATATTAGCTGCTGACTATGAATCACCTGGAGTAGTAAAAAAATATAGAAGTTAAATATGTGGTGTGAATGTCAAATAACCACTAGGCAAATAACTCAAGAGAACAAAAGCAGAAATTTGATAGCAGGTAACAGAAATGTGGAAATGGAATAAAAATATAAGTGTAAAAAGAATTACTTTATTTCCTCGTGAACCTCTGAGACAGAATTGTGAAAATTCCATCTCAATAAAGCCTTACGTTTAATCATATTCTTTGTATTGACTATTTATTTAAAGAGCAGTGTAAGTAATAGGAAAAGCATTTTTAATATAATTATTAAGCAGAAGAATTAAAAGTTTGTTGTAGTCTGGGTAAACATTATTTTTTTTCCTTTAGATAATTAAACAAAATTGCTGGATTCATTAAGTGTATTCATATAAGTACATTTATAATCATTCTTGTAATTCTTCTACTGCTGCAGATGGTGGAATGGCACAAATTCTTGCCTTGTTCTGAAATTTTGTTTGGCTAGTATTATGGTATATAGACATTAGAAGAGATCCTGCCCCCTTTCATTCTATTTGCATTGCGCTATTTTAGTTATTTTAGTATCAGAAATCCTCAGATAACAGAAAATGGTCTAGCTGTGAGTAAAAGATGAAACTACAGTACAGTGTGTTTCAGCCACCTTTGGTTGCAGTCTCAGGGAATTACTCCAAAACATAGATGTAATCATGTCTAGATTCGGCCCCTTCTGCCAAAAAGTACTATAAAGGATGCTCATCATAGAAATAGAAAACTCAGGCCATTTTAAAGCAGATAGGAAATTGTTCCTGTATTTAATACTAAGCAAAGCTTGTCTAGAGCTGCTCTACAATGTTATCAAAATATTGTACAGAAAATTAGGATGACACACAGTTTTCATAGCAAAAGAAATCATCTAGTATGCTCTCTGAAAACTTCTCTTGAAACCATGCTTACAGTATGTGCAGGGCCAAATTTTGCCACTCTTACTCATATTGTGAGCAGCTTCCATTTACCTCAATGAAGAGAAGTGGAAACTACAGATAAAATCTGGGTCTTTATAAATATTATTATAAACTGTAGACAGTACACTGTCTCAGAGAAAGTGATAGACCTAGAAAAATATGTGCCAAAGCATCTATCATGTTTATATTCCAAGATATGTTTCATGTAATGAAATATATTAAAGACAATTTATCATAATCATTTTCTATACAGTTATTGAATAGAAGTAAGTTATATACTAGTTGCTTATTAAAAAAATTTGAAGAGCTGAATTGAATTGCAATTAGAAAAATGATCACACATTAAATTTAATTTGACTGGATTTCTTCCTAAATATTGAAATTGAAGTGGATTACATTTGCAATTCTAAGATTTATTTGAGACAATAGTTAAGATTTGCCAATACTTACTTGAAAATCAAAGCCCAGTAAAAACAGGCTTTGTCACACAGCAGAGATCACTGTATGTAAAATGCGAGAACTTCATCACAGTGCAACTAATTAGGTAACATTTCAGATTGTTGCCTTGAAATGCACAATGAACCATGCTAACAATGTCTTACTAGGAATTCTTCTGAGCAAGACTGTAGAGCTAGAGACAGTTCCACAACGGGCTACGGTGCACTGCTGACTGGTGCCATAATTAGCTACTCGTTGACTATAAACCTGCCAGAATTCTGCAGTTTTCTCAAGGGAATATGTAGTGTACTTAAGAGATATAGAACAACCAAATATTAGGTTATAAAGTAAATATAATAAAAAGAAGTGTCTGAAGTCCTGTCTTTTTCCCAAGTAAGTCATTCATTAGAAATTTTAAAATTGGTATTTATATGAGACTGTGATCTACTGCAGCAGAATTAGTATTCATAATAGCCATTACTCCCCACATAATTCAGTCAAGAATCAAAAAGAAAAAGATGCAGAGTTTTGAAGTGAAGACTAGCAATCCATGTTTTAATAATATATTAAAAAGGAATTTAAAAATAATACGGTAGTTGCAAATAGAAGATCTTGGCTTATCATTACTAAAAGTGAATCATGCTTAAAGATAAAAATATATCCTGTAAGTTAAAGGTTTTACAATATTTTTCCAAGACAAAATTCAAACTATAATAAAATATTGCAATCTGAATACTTATCTGAATTCCAGTTCATAATGTTCCAAGGATGATCAGCTAATGGTTTAACTGATAACCAGGGGTCATATTTTGATCATTTCTGAGGATTCATTGCTGTGAAAACCAAGAGGTCAGAATATTTATATTATAAAAGAAGAAAGTTTTCACAGAAATGACTCTATGGAAGAGACAGATTAGTGATGGCATATCCCTTCAACCGTACATTCATCACCTTAGGACAGACAGATGTTTGGGTGTTCCTGACTGGGACTTATGCTCATAGCAAACACATATGATGTTCATTCATGGTGTTCTGGTTTTCTGCACTTTTAACCATCTGTTAAAATGGCACCTTGCTGGCTAACAAGCTAGTTATATTGCTCTACAAATATACAGAAACCAATTACAAATATACAGAAACCAATTACAAATAAGGTGAGATGGACCACTCAATAAACATCAGATATCATTGTTTCCGCTAAAATTCTCTCCATTCTGGCTAGCTTGTGTCATTGTTGTCTCTTTAACTCTCTTAACCCTTAAAAATTAGGAAATGAGAAGAAAGGCCTCCTTGTAATTTTTATTTTATTGAAATACATGCTAATCTATAAATAAAACAATAAATATTTTGGGATGATATTTATCATTTACAATCTTTTCAGCTGATATCAACAACTTTCTGGTATAAAACACCAACTTCAATGGAACTTGTTCATTTCACAGCAGCTAAGTAGCATGTTCAAAATATTTTTATTTCAATGCATGGGATCTCATGAAACTTTACATTTCAAAATTCTAATCACATGCTTCTTTAGCTTTTCCAATATTTAAGAAAGAAAAAATCAAAAATAGCCTGAGACTTTACARCACTTTCCAAACAACTGCTGGCAAGAAAACAGTGCCTCCTCTTGTGACATTCAGGCATGGCCATGCCGAAGTGCGCAGTTGTGAAYGACAGGGTGGATTGCAGTGATTCTTCTAAGCTATGTATGGAAATACAGATCTTAAACACCTGCAGCTAGTTTAAAACATATCAGCTTACGGATATGCTAATCCTAACTGTACTATCTTATTATCTAAGAAATAACAGTAATAACCATTATCAATTCAATTTAGCTTCATCTCATCCTATCGAGGTAAAGAGGGATTAGTTATAGGGACCAAGCAACAGAGTACAGCAAATAAGATGCTCACTTAGTCAAATTCTYCCGGCTCTCTGCAGACTGGAACCGAGATGCTTTTACATTCATGATGCTTTGCACAATACCACTGTGCCTATCTTAGTGCCGTTACCTTTGCCATCTTAAAAGATTCTTTCTCAAGTTTATCTTTATTATCATATTGCATTGTTTTCACAAGAAGAAAAATAGTGTATTTGCCTTTACTTCTTATTATTCAAAGACAGAGAGAATAAAAATACATGATGGTYACACTTGTAAGTGAAAATATTATTTTCTTTCTATTGTAGTTAATTGATTAATATTTTTAATTGATTTTGATTAGTATTTTAATTATTATAATTTGAATAGTAAACATTGCAGTGCAAAATTTTAAAGGGGACTAGGATATATTTCGTTCTTTCCTCAAAAACAATTTAAAGAAAAATCAAATATATAAAAACCAAAACATATAAATCCTCTCTTCCTTGCATAATTAACTGAGAAAGGATTTTTCTGCRCTGCCAAACTTCTAAGCCTGCATAAAGCACAGACCAGCCTAAACAAGCTGCCAGAAAGGCACACTTTTGGGTTGTCTTGGGATGAACACTTTATGGAAGACAGAAGTCTGGCTTTTGAAGACTTATGTGCAAGACTGGTCAGAGCAACTCTACAGTTATCAGCCACCTTCAGAGTCTGCTTAAATGATGTTAGGAATTGCTAAGTTGTCCAAGACTGAAACGGTTCAAAAGCTTGGTTCCAGACACCTTACTACTCTCCTTCTGAATTATGAATTTATTTTTGATGTACATGTAGCAAAGTAAATGTGACTGTAACATAGATAGAATTTAAACTAGCTACTATGGGTAAAAAATGTAGTGAGGATAYGCAGCACAAATGTCAGCATAGGCTAACAGCACGCATTTACATCTCTAATTCTACCGACGTTCCTAGGATTACACTGAAGTCCAGACACTATACTATTAGTCCTGCCAACTAAATTAAACTATGCTTGTTTTCACTGCAACTCTGACTTCTATTATTGTGTAACTAAAATCCAAAAGCATAGCAAAGAAATTCTGTCTGAGAGTAGACATTTACAAATCAATTTTTGGAAGAAGGGTAGAGGAAGGCATAAGGAAATCAAGAAGTTGCAAAGTAGGTTAGAATTTCACCCCCCAAAAAAACATAATTAACAGAAGACACAATTTGCCTTTATGTATACATGAATTTGTGAAATAATCTCAAATGTAAAACAGAAGCATGATAAAAAATGAAACTGTTTTTGTCTTTTACTGTAGCCAGATCATAATTAAGGAAAACTAGTTCAGAAAGCAAGTATCCTTAAAAATGAACAAACAGTATGTCTAAACTACATTATAAGATGTTAAAATATTATGTACAGAATATCCTTTACTTTCCCTTTCTCATTTTTTTCTACTGAGAAAGTACAGAGACTAAGGAAAATATTAGTAGCAATATTATAAAGATCCAGAAATCATGTCCACTGTTCCATCCTAGATGATAATCTAAAAACTTTACAAACAACTCCTTAAGAATTCTGATATCATGATTTAGTATATGCAATAATTTCTTACAGGAACAAAATTTTTCAGCAGTTTGCCATGAGGACTTATATTGTCATTTGAAAAAAATATTTCCATCTATTCTTTGACAAAAATACTGATTTCTGAACATAATAATTGCTTACAAAGTATAAATACGCAGTGCATTGAAGAATTTGTTAACCAAAGATAGGAATTTTTAGTTTGCAAGTATCTCATACTTATTCATAGCTGCCAAAGAGTCTCTCCAGAGGTTCTCCGCAGTCTCCAGACACAAAGCGGCAGGAAGGTGAAAGGGGATCAAAGGAGATCAGACGACCTGACAAGTTACGACCAGAGGATTCTGTCATCTTCCACTCTAGATCATAATTCCTTTCCCTTTTTATTAAATTGTTTGCTTCAGTCAGCGACTCTCAAAGGAGCAAAACATAAGTTTCAGCTTATCTTCAGTCTGAAGATTCACAGGGACAGTGGTACCTACCACTTCTAACAATATYCAGATTTCAGCCATCCTAGAACATTGGCTACACATATACTACCTGGTATATATCCTATAATTAGGAAAGGATATTATATCATCTTGAAGATGACTGGCACGGTATGGTTTGTGTTATAGTTTGCTCTCAAAAACAAAGTGGTCCCATCTGGATTGCTTATTGGGAATAGTCCCTGGTCTGGGCTATACACCAAACTATAGCTGGGAGTTACTGAGGTGAATAATAATTGGTATGGACCAAAATAATTCCAAGGACTCTAATAATGATTTCAAAGAATGTACTGTCATATGCCAATGTCCTTGCCAATGCCCTGGAAATGTTTACATGTTTAAATGTAGCCTGCAAGTCCAGTTATCCTGTCTACGTTGTATCGTATTGTTATACAGGTGTGAATTCAAATGCAGGTATGTGTGTGACTCTGGTTTGACTATGGTTAGGTTCTGGGAAGAGCAGCAATGATTAGCAAGTACTGTAGAAACTTAGCCTACAACCTGTCAAAGTTTCTAAACACATACTTAATGCAACACTGATATTTGGTTATCTGCTTATTTTATTTTTGGACAAAGTTACTGTCTTTCATTTTCCTATACATTTAAATACTTCCACAAATTCTAATTTCCTTCAGTTTTTGAAACAATTAATGCAGCTACATTCAGACCTGAATTTCTCTGCTGCTTTGATAAATCATAATTTTTTAATTGGAAAACTATTACATCAAATATTTTTAGCTTACTCTCATTATCATTTGCACTAATATCTTGTTCTTTCACATGAACTACTCCATTATCTTTAATTTATTGTTGACTACTACATAGCCTTTTTGTTTGCAAAGTATTAAGGCTAGATAAATATTTCTTTACAGTAATGAAATTTTATAGAAACAGTTGAAATGGTAAGCGAAGTATTCATACTTGTTCACTTGGAGGAAGAAAAAAAAGAGCTTGCCGACTTTGATCCATTAATTTACAAATTCTCCTTATGTTAGATAGCTAGTCTCACGTGGTGAAAATTATATGATCCTGAAAGAATAGAAATAATACTCAGATCAAAGGATGATCATCCTTGTCAGCCTTTTSGCTGACAAGAAGACACTTTGACTAGACGCTTGTGTATACACTTAACTATACGTTTAACTATAACTAAATTAATTAGATTGTAATTTACCATTAAATGAGAGATATGTATATGACAGAGTAATCTGGCTCATATATTTCAGACAACTGTTATTTATTTCATTGATTACTATGTTAACCAATGGGAATTATCTTGTATTTTGAGAGTGGTATTTCTTTCCTTCTTTATAAAACCAAATTAAATTTTCTTAAGCAGAATAGCTTAATCAGTGATGATTTGAAAATAGAGACATCAATCATCATATTTTAGTTTGTAGCAAAATATTTTCAGACAGACTGACTAACTAGTGTTAGTTCCTGAAAAATTAAATGTTCAAGGTGGTTGGACTTTGATAGTTAATTATTAGCTGTTCTGAGACAATTGTACAGAAATCTCTGACATTCAGAATAATAATATAAATTAATAAAAGAATAAAAATRTTTTATACTTACCTATGTTTTATACTTACACATTAGGATCCTTTCAAGACATTATATCAAGTATGTTAAATAGTCATCAAGAATTTTGTGCAGAAATGGCACATAGAATTCTAAAATTATTAAAGTAAGAAAGTCAAAATGTCAGCTATATCTACAGTCATGATCAGGAAGAAACATAGGAAGTGCTACATATTAGCTACCAAGGTGGTATGTTGATGAAGTATCACATCCCTCAGGGAAACTGTAAAAGAAAGACATCCTATGGAGGCTGTCTTCTGTTAAGTGTATGTATTACTTGATTAAACTTAGCTTCAAGTCTAAAAGTCACTACAGAATCCATACTACATCCTTAATTGTTTCACTGATGCTAAAGTGCTTAGCACACTGCTGGAAGTACTGAAGGGGAGGATGCGGTGACAATGAAATGGTAAAGGTAAAAATTCTGAGAGAAATGAGGGAGGCAAATAGCAGAATAAATACTTTTCTCTGCAAAAGACTGTATTTCACCTTGATCAAGAAATTCACAGGGGAGACCCTGTGGGAAGCCAAAGGCAAAGCAGCTCTGGAGAGCTAGTTGACCTTCAAGGACACCTTCCATGAACTACAGGAACAGACTATCCTGCTAGCCAAGAAAATGAGCAGACCTGGTAAAGGACAGCTGGGCTTACCAAGGAACTACTGAACTTCYTCCATTGCAAAAACAACATGCACAGGAGGTGGAAACATGGAAGGGCTATTCATGAGGAAAGAGAAGCTTTTCACTCAGAGATGGAATTAGGAAAGCCAAAGTTCATYTAGAGTCAAAACTGTTGAGCAATGTGAAAAGCAACAAGATGAAAAGCAACAAGAACTTCTACATTTTTTTTAAAAAAAAAAGTGAAGACAAAGGAATAAATGGACTATTTATGATTAAGGCAGGCTTCCAACACAGTCTTCCACAGTATTCTCTTAGCCAAATTGAGAAGATACGGATTTCCTGAATAGACTACAAGACAGTTCCATAACTGCCTGTCTCAGCAGCAGAGGCCAATGGTTCAAAGTTTAACTAGTAGCCAGCTGCAAGAGGCATCCCTCAAGGGTGGGCATCAGAGCCACTGACATTCAACACCTTCATCAACAACCTCTGTGATGGGAAGAAAGGCACTCTCAGCAGTTTGTGGATGATACCAAACTGAGGTGAGGGCTGAAAGGTGATATACTGGAAGGAAAGGATGTCATTCAGAGGGGCCTCAGAAAGCTGGAGGTGGGGGATTAGCACAACTTTATGAAGTTCAATCAGGACAGATTTGAAGTCTTAAACCTAGGACAGGATAAATCCAGACAACAATACACACTGATGACTAACTGGCTAGGAAACAACTCTGCAGAAAAGAGCTAGCTCTCCAGTAGACAGGCTGAACATGAGTCAGCAGTGCACCTTTGGAGAAGAAGGCAGCTAACCACATACTGGGGCTGTACTACTAATAGCAGAGCCAGCAGGATGAGGTAAGTAGTWATTCCCTCTACTCTGCAGTCACAACCGGAGTCCAAATTATCTTCCCATACATGGAAGACATTGAAATACTAGAATGAGCCCAGCGAGCATAAGCAAGATGCTCTTAGGGCTAGCGAGAAAGGGCTAAGAGAACTGGGTTTGGTTAGCTTTCAGAAGAGACAAGTAAGGAGGACCTAATTGCAGTCTTCACCTATTTAGGAGGAGTTATAGAGAAGATTAAGGTGTAAGATTAAGGTGTTTTAAGGTAACTTTATTAACTTTAACTTTGCTCTTATATTTCTACTCTTGATTGTGTCTGAATATTGCACT
This sequence comes from Rhea americana, assembly GCF_003343005.1. Taxonomy (NCBI): domain Eukaryota; kingdom Metazoa; phylum Chordata; class Aves; order Rheiformes; family Rheidae; genus Rhea; species Rhea americana. The sequence continues at coordinate 7,981,065 of NW_028186978.1, forward strand.
TTGTATCATAGCTGTTACTCTTCTAATACTACTTCACAATATATATTAAAGCTCAGCTGTCTAGCTAGAATCTTATTTGCTCAGTGTATCATAATTGTCCAAAATTTACACAGTGAGCATGTGCTTACACTCTTCAGATATCTATAGCCAATAGCTTTCAGACAAAAAATTATCAAAGTGTAATATAGTGGTAAACTATATAGAATTTAATTTGTTGCACTATATAGAAGATTTAGTGGATAGAAAATCTAATAAATTGAATTTTGTAGAAGTTTGTTACAAGAAGAAACTTTATCAACATGAATATGTAAAGAAAAATAAACTATTTGAGGTTGTTAGAAAAGAAGGTGACTGGCTAGGTAAAAATCATTCAAGTTTGAGTGGAAGGAATAAAAGGAGGGAAGAAAGAAGAACATACACAAAGGAATGGATTGAAGATAAGCAAGTATTGAAGTTAGCAGTGCATACACAATTCTGGAATGAATAACTGATGTACATCCACATCTGAGATCCATTCTCAGGTTTACATTTTACTCTGTTCATTGAAAAGAGGACACAATAAATCTCCTTTAGCTTTGAAATCTACTCATTCATGGTCTCACATACATTTTTTCAGAACTAGGCAATTATGGAGACAACTCATTTATCATGGCACCAATCTGAAAATGAGGACAGGAGATAATGATTACAAAACTGTCTCAGGATAAGCATCTAAATTAGAAAGACAGGAAAGCAGGAGTTCAGCACATATGTTAAAAGGTCAGAGAAACATTTAATCCCTTATTTATCTTAATATTTTATTTAATAGCTTGTCTTGACTACAATATTGTTGTAAGAATATTGATAAACATGTAGATGATGGAATATAGATTACTAAAATTACTGAAATGTTATCAGATTAACAAATTTTAGGAATCTGAACATATTATTTTATAGTAATTTATATTCTTCTCAGTATGTGACAATTTTCATTATTTTGTAATAATTTGCTAAGGAAAACAGAAAAAAATGCACAGATAGTAATTTATATTTCTCAGATGCACAATTTTCAGGGATCCTTGATGTCTTTCAGATGAACAAAGCAAAGTATTTTGCATACTGAATCTATTATATTTTAATAGAAAATCTTTCACCATAGGACCTTGAACTCGTTTCTCATCCTGCAAACCTTTACTTTTGCACTACTTTGACAACAGTCTGGACATAGACACCAGCTTATGGGAAACGAGTAGAGTTGCCACAATGATTTGTTCTGAATTTTATTATTTCTGAGCCAGTAATAAACCATACAAAATGTCTTTGAATATATTTGTCATTTGTACTTCAACTTAAGGGATGTTTTCAAGCTATTCACTTTGATTTATATACATTATTCATAGCATCAGATTGATCATCCAAGTCATGTGATACTGATTCTTCTCCTAGACTTTTTAAGGAGTCTTGTATTAACTGACTGATTATTACCAAAGGAAAGAATATCCATTCCTTACACCGGGAATTGTTGCAAATTCTTACCAATAGTATTCAATGGATAGCTCTAACAGTTCCCCATAGAATACTATTTCAACAGTAAAAAATAATCTGTTCTGTTTAAGGCACTTAAAATAGATCAAAGAGAAGGAATACAACACTTTTTAAGCCATGTAACAAGTGCGAGTTTTTTTTCTTTTTCTCAATAAGATGAAACAATATATAGTTATACATATAAATCATTAACAAAGATCTCRATTCAAAATAGAAGAAATTCAATTCTATCACAGTATCAGAAGATATTGTCTATAAGTTCTTTGATGATTACAGGTTGGTGAATAATTTCTAACGAAAGGACTCACCTGACAATATTAATTGAAAGATGATCAAACTCTTACTATTGTTATGCTTCAYTTGTCATCTACGAAAAGGCAACCTGATTTTAAGTCTGCTAATGGCTTCATAAGCTAAATCGAGGCAGAAAAGAGTCAACAGAAACAAAACCAAGTTCAGCAGTAGAAGCATCACTGCAAATATGCATACTTCAATGCTAAAGAATGAGGCAACATATAAGCTAAACATTACAGGGACCATTCAGGAAAACAAAGCAATTTTACCAAATCTGTGAGACAGACYTCTACAGCTAAACTCTTTTAACTTATACAATGTTTGCATGTCATGAATGTGAGAGGAAATATTCTATTAATTCCAACATATTTTTGATATGCAGGCAAACCAGCTAATACATTCATACATTCATCAGGTATTTCTGCAAAAGGTAAATACACAACATAGTAAGAGTTACGTGTGCCTTTTGTCCTTGAGATCCAGATTCTTGCCCTCATGTTTTCTTCCCTGTCTTAYTCCTATCTCTATCCCTTGCCAGGGAATTCATCCTATCCTACTGCTAATGTCCATGTGTCTGGCTAATGTCCATGTCAAAGTCCATTACTCTATTGAGATAATAGCCCTGTTGTCCTGTACTAAGCTGTAATGAGTGACCTGTCTTCTTCAATACCAGGCACCACAGCTTTGGGCTGATAATGTAAGAGGAAGTTCGCTGTGCCTCAGCTTTCCACATAGCCTTCCTGTTTCTGCTTCCCTGTCTGAAAAGGGCTGACAGAACCTCAGGTGGTGGCTATAGAGCTGCTATCTTTTTGCAAAATAGAATTGTGACAGATAAAATAATGTGTAAGACACTAAGAAGAATGAGGAGATAAAGTTGTGCAGAGAAGAAAGAGCAGAAGGAAGGACTTACAGAATATATGTCAGACCAAAAACTCAGTGAAGACCTATCCGCCCAAAACACAATTTATCTGRTATAAAAGGAAGTTGGTTAAATAGCATGAGAAAGTTTAATCTCAACTGTAAAGTAACTTGCTAAGTCAAGTAAAACTGAACTGAGACTATATGAAAAGCTTAACTATCCAGAGAGCAGGCTTACCTGTCTTCGAAGAAAACTGGCCAGCACAGAAGTACTACCTACAGATAGTCTTATCAGCCATGGAAAAGTCATATAACAATATTTAATCATCCTATGGGTTTTTACAGGGTGAAGGACAAGGTTATTTCTATTCAAGATTACTGCTGACTCTGATAAGCTTAATGGTTATTTTCAAAAAATTGTGACACTGGTCTTTGGATCAAACAAAATTCGTATCTAAACAGCTGTTCACACACCTCTTTTCGGTTACTTTTACGAGATTTATACCCTCTCCTTAAAAGGCCTTAAGTAATACTAATACTGTTATCATCACTCAAATTGCTACTGCACAAGATTTATCCAGCTTCTGGTGATTTTCATCTATTACTGTGGTGGATAAAAGCCAAGATACCCCTCCTAAGTTACTGTGTTTCCTAAAGCTAGAAACTGGTCCGAATAGGCAAGGCTTCATCAGTCTCAGGCTAATGAGGGAACAGGTAAGAGTATAACTTAAAAAACATCATAAAGGAAGCAGGTAAATGCAAATGTGGAATAGAGACTAMTTTTGGGAAGTTCTACCTTCCTTCTTTAGCGTGAAAACAGACATGGGGATCTGATCCACAGCCTACTAAACATCAACATAGCCTCCTTTAGTGCATATTGAATTAGTCATCCAGTATACTTGGAATAAATATTCATTGTCTGGGAAGAATTTAAGCATTTATTTAACATTAAACTCTTCCTTGATTAGAGACTTAAATGTTAGTATTAGTGTTTTCTTGAATTGTGTCCTTAGATTTGCCAACACAACTGTGTAGAATGCATTTGGAAATCAAGTATTTTAGAACATATTCAAATATCAAATAACATTTTTCAGAGCCCTTTTGAATAGTATTTTTTGAATTGAGGTCTTGGTATAAATCAGTGTTTCTCTTAATAAGACACAATTCTATCTTATTAAACACTGCATGGTTCCAAGAAAAGGTGGAGTAATTATTTTTGACCTACTGAAGAAAAGAACTAGCTATTTTGGCAAATATTAAAGTTGGCTGACAGTTATAAACTGTCTTCTTTTCCTTCATCTTCTTCTATTACACCAGAGGGATACAAATAGGAACTGAAGATCCCAAGAGGTCATCTAGGTAAGATCAGAAATACATTTGGTAGCTCCTGTCAGATATTTGTCTAATGACGGGTCTTTCATAACTTTCCCTGTTATCCAAGTTTGTTTGTTTCATAGGTTATAAATATAGAATATTTACAGAATTTGAAACACATCCTTTTGAATTGYTTGCTATTTTTGTTGGACTACAACTCCCAGTTGTGAAAATGACATTTAAATGTTAACACTGTCCTCCAAAGCAATTGTAATCGCTTTCAGATTAGTTTAACTGATAAATCCAAGAAACATATACCGTATGTCATTATCCAAGTTAGTAGAAAAACTAGCAAATACCCAGCCCAGATTCCATCCTTGTACAAGACATTTGATATTCCCTTAAAATTTGACACTACTGAATATTCCTACTTTAGTAGTATGAACAATTTTGTGCACCTACTTCCTGATAACTTCAGTTAGCTTATACTTCCTCAACTTCCGCTAAGCAACTACAAAAATTGCTTTTCTATATGAGTATATGCCACTAGAAGGAAGATCTAGAAAAAAAAAGTATTATATGCTATCTTAAAATTGGCAGTTGACAACCTATTTTTGTTATGCTTACTTTTTCAAGTTTCAGATGAATGTATTACAACATTATTTTTCATATAAGGTACTTACCTCTCCCATGTTCAGAGAAAGTTTCTCAGGCACATAAACTGAATACTAATAAAGCATATTCTACTATAAAAGCTACATTATTTGTAATACTACTATTCCGCCTATATTTTAAACAACATAAATTAGAAGCAACAGAATACAAGTAAAATCCAAATTATCATTGAATAAACTACTTATTTGCTTATCTATTACTTTTTCAATCCTTTCATCCTTTCTGAAAAACTAAGAAAGGATTTGCCACTGGTTATTCTTTTGTTTCTTTTTCTTTTCTTTTTTCTTTTTTCTTTTTTTTTTT
>NW_028186978.1:7986046-7998608 GCF_003343005.1 Rhea americana
AAGGTGACTGACTAATTCACTGGACATCCAAATTCATTGCTCCAGTCTATTTCAGTGGTCATCCTCCCCGCAAAGGGTAAACAAGACACATTATATTACACCATACACCCCACAAATATCCCCAAATCTCAAAACAACTAATCAGTGAAAACTTTCTAGAGGCTTTAGTTGTTCCACCCTTGAGAAATTTGGATTTTCACCTGCTCTCCTTATTTAGAAAATGATTCACGGAAAAAAAAAAATCAAACTGCATTTTGAAAGTTGTTTGCATCATAATAATAGTTTCTCAACAGTAATCTCATATTCTCTTCTTGCTTTCTAATTACTACTTAGCAAGCAGATTAAGTTCCATTGTGTTCCAAAGTAGCTTTAACTTGCTGTATTGCTTATCAATATAACCAGCTGTTCAGTGGTAGATTCAGTGATGACGGCATTTTTAATTGCTTTTTTCGTTTGGCTAAGTAAGTTCAGATGGTCACTAATTAGTTCTGTCATGCTGAGGTAGTTTTGTTATGAACAATGCAATCAGTGTTTCATTGAAAAGACAACTTTTCCAAGATCAACACTGCTTAATTATCCCTAGGAATCCATCCTCAGTTTCTTTATTTGTTATTGCTGTTATGAGTAAGGTGACATGAATTAAACTGAACTGCCACTTAAAAGAAAGCTTCTACTAGTGCACATAATGATTTCTCATTTTCCTCTGCTCAAAAGCAATCAATTGAAACAGTCATAAAGATTTATTCTTTATTAAGGTTTATGCCTTGCTTTAGGGCAATTCGAGTTATTTCAAAATTATAAGACATTGAAGCAGCTTATGATATTCACACTTGTGTCTGTGTTTCTGTTACATGAAACATCATGAGATTTCTGGCTTTTTATTAGGTATTTTCATCTAATTCTGTGGGAGAAAACAGTCTTCCTGAAATACCAGGAAGAACCAATAATAGTACATTTCTTCTGGATAAAAATAAAAAAAAATGGCATCCCAAAAATCATGAATATTAGTTAACTTTTCAGTGCCTGTTTTGTTAAAAAGTCATTGTTATTCTTTTATAAACTTTTCATTTTCTGAAATATAATAATGTCCCTGAATCGTCGTTTTTCAATTCAGAATTGGGGACTCCTTATAGTAGTTTTACCTAAAATTTTAAAAATAACTTTTTTTCTTCTTTTCTTTGCACATCTTCACTGTTACATTTTCTGTAATGGTGGTTCATTATAAGAGAAATGCATATCAATGGAATACTTACTAGAGTCATCAGTTTAAGAATATTCCTGTGGTAAACGTATGCAAAACTTTCCGGAAAAACCCTGTGAGAGTATCTGAAATTTTGGTATTATAAAATTCAGTAAGTGTGTACTGAAATTTTTTTTACTATATTCTTCAGCATTTTGCRTAAGTTCTAGAGTATGACAGTTTAGTTTGATGTTCTCATGTATCTGTTTCAGGCCTGTTTTATCATAAATATATGGGAATACCCAATGACATATTGACGTGCCAATTCAGAATTCATATTCTTGAACTACCTATGGCTAGTTGGGCCACCTGTGGGAATACTACTCATTGAATCAGAATATCGCACTTTACATCAACTCAAAAATGATTTAAATGCATGTCACAATCAAATACATGTAGTATATTTTTGCTTGTAAAAGCAAACATAAAAACTCTGGACATTTGTTCAATATAAATATGTGACCACTCAATATTTTTGTGATTGTACAAAAGTTGTTCCCTGTAGACAACAAATGATGGCTCACAAAAGTATGAAAGTAGAAGTAAAACAAATCAGCCATTGCTATTTGGTCATTAGGAAAATTGCTGTTATAGCTAAATCAAGTGAAAACAAAGCTCCAGGCACGTCACGACAAGCTCTGACACAGCAAAGCTGACAAGGTGCCATCCTGAGGCCTTGCAAACTTAGCACAAAATCTGAGGCCTCTTACTGACACAGCAGTACTGAATTACAGGGCTATAGGGCTATATTTACGGGTTGTAAAGGTACAGGATAGATAGCRGTCCACTACAGTCAGACAAAGCTATATCATTGTACGGTAAATAATGCAGGATGCATTGTGACAATAGGAATAGGATTCTTTTTCTTAGATAGCAACACCAATCAATCAATCAATCAATCTACAGGACAGTTAAATTTCAGTCCCTGTTCATAGGGCTATTTCTTCTGGTTTTCCATCTTCTAGGATTAGTAGTTCCAGTATCTTCTCAAGAGGTAGGAGATATTGGAATGAAAGTCAGAAGTACCTTGATTTTGCTAGGACACCTGATGATTATACTTTAATGTCTCTGGAACTGAAGTTTTTAAATGAGCAGTCAGGTGAAGATCTTCAGTATCACAATTTTATAATCATACAAGCTCTACTCTTGTACCACTCTTCAGAAAATGGTGGAAGACAGATAGCACTTTCTACACATTTCACTACATAAATCCAATATTCCAGAGAATATACATGCCTAAAACTGGCTACAGAGTCTTCWCTAGTTTCCCAGCAGGAACTCAGCCTCTTCAAATGCTGACAGCATTCTTCTCTCAAGTATGGGTAGCCTCGTTTGAGTGGTGGCCCTGGTTAGGAACTTTTCTTTACTTTGCAGTACAGAAATCTACAGGAAGTCTAAGGTCAAACTTACACATGAGCTGAAGTGATTAGTGTGTTTTATGTAAAGCATACACTACATACTCTCTTACCTTGCTGATTTAGGTACCAAAGGTCATGGYTGCACACCCATAATCCTGTGCAATCCTGTGCTCAAGGAGGAGGGCTGGTACATATTTGAATCTTATTTCAACATGAAGTCAGATCACTTCTGAAACACACCTTACGTTTGGGAAGAGCTTCCCTAACCTTCAATTTAGGTTTTTCAATACAAATTTATTTTTTTAGTTAAAATTATAAATAATTTGTGTTATCACAGTTTTCTCTTTTGACAAGTGATACTTCAAAATCAAAGGGCTGGATACTTATTTTAAATAAATCTTAATAATATGCATACTTTTTAAATTATTTGGTTCCTCTCATGCTATTGTGGCAACTCAAAATCCAGAGTTTATATACAATCAGATTTTCAGCTTAAAGACTGCAGACTTTTGGTATTAGTTTTTTTTATATATCCATTTGCCAGAGAAGATAAAAAACAGAGAACACAGGATAATTTTGATCATCCTTCTCAAATCCATGCTATTCACTTCTTATGGATCTGCAGGAACAAAAGCAAAAGCATTATGACAAGAAGACACACTTTGATCAGAATCAGAGTTTGAAGTATGACAAAGGAGATAAAGGGAAGAGGAAAGYGAAAATGGAATCATGCTATTCCAACCAGGCATATGTGAAACTTGAGGCTTAACTCTTGCACTGGGTCACATAGTAAAGTCTGTATTTAGAACCCACTAAATGTGATGAGAATATCTTGATTCCTGTGGTGCCTGTAAGGGTAAGAGACAGAACAGGATCCCTCCTGTACAGAGACTAAGGTACTTCTCTAGCCCTTACTAGAAATTAGCTTGCTCCCAGCTAATCAAAGATGCGTAAGCAAAATATATGTGAGTAAACACTTGTTYCTTATCTATGTAATCTAGCAGAGCTCTGTGCTCAAACAGCGCTTGTTGCTTCTCAGAAACCATTGCTGCTATAAAGTTATTGCATCTGTCAACAGTGGGTTATTCAAGCTGTTGTTGGGCTCAGTGAAAACTGTAGTGCAGGAGATTGCCACACAAATAAATTCTTCCAGATCAGTATATTGACTTTATATTACTATACGAAAAGCACTGAGAAGTAATTTTACTCCATTATGTTTGGATGTATTTTCTAAAGTCACCACTCACCGAGCTCATTCTCCCACAAATATTCCAAATAAAAATGTGGCTGTATGGCCACATTGTTGTACTCTACAATTTATCCAGAGTAGAAGAAGGACTAAGTAGGTGAAATTTCAGGTCCTATGATATATAGTTAGACCTGATGATCTAATGATATCTTCTATCTTTAAATAAATTATTACTAAATATATCATTTTATATTTTTAAACAGGTATTCACTGTGATTTTTCTATTTGTTATATGAAATAGATTATCTGAAAAATTCAAATTGGAAAGAAACGTGTTAGTTGTGTTACATTCACTCCCTTAAAGACTTTATTTTTCAAATAATTTTGAGGAGTGACTAATGTAAAATTAGAATACACTTTGGAAAATTCTTTAACAACTAGTGTAATTTTTTTAAACTAATGAAATGTTTACCTTAAAAGGTTAGAAACAGTTTTTTGGGGGGCTTTATTTAATGATTGGCTTAAGTTAGTAATATGTATTCCACTCTAACTCAGAAGAATATACATCAGAGATGAGACTTACAGAACTATTTTGACTTACCCTATGTATTTAATACACGTTAAATATTGCAATACTTATATTGTCATTACAGTATAATAAAACATAGCAATATTATAGAATTTGTATATTTATAGCATTTATATTGTTGTAGATAATACACTATAATAATTGTGTATTTATATTTCTATATAAAATGTATCTTATATGCTTTACATAGACATTCTTGGGTGGGGGCTGACCTCAAGTTAAAATAATGGTGTGTGAAACTCATTAAAAATGTGTCATAGATGAGCTTCTGATTTCTCATTCAGTCTGAGAAAGTCTGGAAGAGAACTCTCTGATTATCTATAAGGYCTTATCCATCTTCCTGAAAAGTTCATTTGCTATTGATAAATTTTGTCTAGCTTTTCAATAAATTGTATCTCTCTTCATAGTAGATACATTAAGAAGAAAAATTACATTCACAACAGCAATATGTACCAGATAATAGAACACAGTAATAACACATACCCTGATTTTTATTAGCAAGACTTTCTGAAATTTTCTAAATGTCTCAGGTTTTGATAATATTAAAGAGGACAGTGTGCCAGTTGTAGAGGGATGTTACACAGCACAGGGTTCCAGGGGGGCTCTGGGAGCCGGGGATGCATCCTGCCCCTACTCCCTCCTCCTCGTGGCRTGTTTTTGGAGACATGGAGATCTTTGGGTCGCAGGTCAATGGACACAGATGCACCCCAGGTTCAGCCAGTAGTGAGGCAGACCATGTATCCCAGAAACAGACACAGATGCAGACACACAGACGTACACACACTGAGGACACTAACACTGCCACCTACACAGGCTGCTGCAGACATGGCATTTGCCTTCACACATTTAACTGCCACATATAGCAGTATCAGAACTCACGTAAAACATAAGTGAAGAGAGCTGGGTCCTCTTCCTCCTCTTGGGCTGGTTGAGATTGAAGTTCACTAGTGAAAGCRCACATGCTCTCACTCTAGCTCACAAGCACACACACATTTGTCGATTGCCTGAATATTAGTGCATTCTCTCCTTCTGTCTGATATCCCTGCTCCAATCCTGAACTCCTTTTCCTGTTATATAGGCCTCCTGCTTGCTGGCTTGCAGGCTAGTCCAGTCTGATGCTCTCTGGCCAATTTGGTCAYGCTGAACTCATTTGGGGGTGCCGAACCCATTCTACATACCCTGACACCAGTTATGCCACAAATGTTCTCCGGAATCTTAGTTTGTTTACCTCAACATTTTTCATCTGTAGATTATAGATAATAATACTTCCTCAGTTGCCTTGTCGATTCAGAGTATAAAACTTAATGTTACAGAATGTCTCTTTTGTATCTTTACACAGGTAGCAGTATCAGTGTTCTTGACAAYTGATGAAAAAAGATACCCAGCATAGTAAGTTGTCATAGGTCAGCAGCTGTCTAAAACCATCCCTTCGTATACTCTTTACTAATAACAGTCCATGACAAAGAGGTAGGTCAGTCACCTTTCACTGAGGTAAACTATCTCATACTGTCTTGTGAGATATCACGATGAATTACACACAGTTTATTCATACTGAACTCTTAATGTCATAATTTCTTGTAGCATCTAAGTAACTACCAGTTTAAAGAGACTCACAGTCACGTTCATAACAAGTCTTCAAGCTTTGATTCATCAGTTTTGACATGTAAGTACTTCTATTTTGCTCGTCTTTTCATTATTTTCTACAACATCACCTAAATAATGGAGACATCTTCTTACTAATACATTTGGACCTGGCACTTAGATCCAAATTATCTTAGATAATGCCTGCTATTATTGCCATATTGATAACTGCTTCAATTTTACCAGTACAGTTCTTCTTTAATGCTAACTGGACCTCTTCACTGATGGACGTTTTAAGAAAAAGCAGTGTTTTTTTCCCCCCTAAATGTTTAAAATGAAAGAACATAAGCATCTAAATTCCAGGTTGGCACTTGAATGAAGGACTTGCTTCTCTATTTTTTCTCCAAGTCCTTGAGTGAAACAGAAGTCTAAAGACATACTCTCTAACACGTATTTAATTCTAGATTCTAGCTTTCATAGTTAGGTAAACTAATTGCCTTGTAACTAAGTTTCAAATATAATTATTWCCCAATGATGCAATATTTCATAGAATAAAGATTACTTTGACCTACCTAGTCATCAATGCTAAAAGGCTATGAAAATTTGTGGTCATGTTTGAGGAAGCAATGATTCAAACAAAACAAGAACTGGTTTCAGCTTCCAGGCATCTTTTAATGAAAATCACATTTAAATGAAAAAAAAAAAAAAAGTTTGGTATAGTTCTATACTTGTAAAAATATTTAACTCTACTGCTGTGTTGCTTATGTATGAAATATTAAACGAATTATTACAATTAGAAGTCTTAATTCAAGAAAAATTTAATGGATGATTTGTCTTACTAAGGACCTGTATACCTAGGCCTATATATCCTAATCTTTTCCAGCAGCTAACAGCAACCTGTTTGGGCAGCATGATTTCCTGACACCACTGACTACAAGAAAATTTGTTTTCCTTAAAGCTTTATGTTTTACTTTTTTCTAGCCTGCATATTTTCTTTTTAACTACTTTATTGTACTTCTATTATTTTCTCCTAGTATGTTCTCTCTTAAATTTGGAACTACAGTCAAGCCCAAAGTACTGGTTATTAAATGGGCTGCCTACAGTTTCTGAACACATTAGTCTGAAAAATTGCTCACAAGCCAGTGGAAGTAGTGACTGAATGAGAACCTCTCCAAATAAGCTCTACAGTCTCATAGCAGAAAACCTTATATTGGATGATAACTTGGGATATTTTAACTGTCTTGCTTACAGATTATCGCTACTACTGCCTCCCAGAACTGGTACTGCACATCACATAACGTACTGCTGCCCAAGTGCCTCACAAATCTCTTCAGCTTTCTTCTGTTCACAGAACTTGTCACTATAATTCTATTAGAAATGAAATAAGAACAGTGCTTATAACCCTAGAATTTTCTGCCAAAACACCGATTATTTGAACATTCACCTCTTAAACTTGTATACACATTATGGTCTGAGTCTAGATTCACATTGCATGTTTTCATTGCATTTTCTAGTAAAATATTAATCTTCCACTTTGTGGCCTTTTTAACACAAGTTTCTATTTTTTTTGTGAGTTTCTCTCTCAAATAATACAAAATAATCCCTTCACTGTGGCTACGCTAAACAAAACACACATTGATGCAACCAATATACAAACGAAGATAAACATGACCAGAGAAGAGCCAGTGATAAGGTAGAAACAACAAATTATATTTGAAACAGTTCTGTAAATCACTGTTAAACCCATTCCTAGCACTAGGCATCAAAATATGTTTCTTAGTGATCCAGTTAACCCCCTGSCACAAACCCTATTCCCAACAGGAAATCTGGTGATCTTCAAGCCTATCTATATGAGTATGTTTGCTTGTCTCTTAAGAGACAAAAAATAGCTTATATCTTAAAAATATCTTTTAAAAAATAATGCYATATATAAGCATTTCTACTTAGAGAAAAAATTTCAATAATAATTGTTATTAATAAAATATCTTCTGTAAGAGGTGTTCAGTAAAATGTTTTTGAAGATTGATTCTCTTGACAAAACCCTTCTAAGTAAAATGTCTCTTCAGAAAATGTTTCAAGGAAGGACATTTTAGACAAGCCACCATCTTCCTGCTACTTTGATCCCTTTAAGAACTTCTTCAGGCAAAATCTAAACATTGAGCAGAAGTATTCCCTCAAATTGCATCATCCCAATTAGCTCAAACATATTTCTATATTAAACTGCACACAGCTGCTCTCTCAATTCCTCTTATGTGGAATTGAGCCTCTTGTGTGGCCACTCTTCCACACTGCAATATTAGCAATGGATATATTCCTAGTGTAKAGAACGCATCATCCTGAGGCCAGACTGAAACTGATGGTTGTATTCATTTTACTTGTAGTAAGTTGCTCATATTTTCTGTGAAGTACTCTTACGTGATGACATTAGAAACTCTACCATAAACTAAGTRTGATCTTTCTGTTGTTGAAGCCATTGGTAATTTCATGGCATTAAAGTCAATCCTCAAATTCAGTGCAAGGAGAATACAGGAAGATCAAGGTATTAGTGCTGTTCTTTTTTATGTAAAGCTGAAAGTTGGCGCAAACCCAATACACTACCTAGATGAAGATGATGGRGACTTGGTTATTTTGCTCATTATTTAGTTTTGCAGGTATATGTAATATAAAACATTCTGCAAAAAGAAATAAGATATGTTCTTTTTTATAAAATAGTATCAACTGGTTTATTAATGCCACACAAAAAGAACTCTGGCTAAGCAAGTAACAAATTTAACAGTAGTGCTTCAGTAGTTTCTTTTCTTACAGTTCATCTTGTTGAAGGATCTTTACAAGCATTAATTTCTTGCAAACTATACACTAAGAGAGTGTTTCAAGAGCTGCAATTACCATTATCAGTTGTGTATGGACATACAAATGAGGCTACAGTATCACAGAAATGCAATGAGGTAAGTTAGCAATAGTCTGACAAGATACTGCCCTCAAGATGCAGAGTACAGGTCCCTCACCAGCAGTTATGCATATGTTATCCTGTGTTGGAGGTGGCATCTGATTTATCTTTGCCTCTTTTTCAGTAAAAATCAGATATACAACAGAGGGTGGGATCATCAAGCCATTTAGTATTAGAGTTGAAGATTTCCTCCACTGAACACCTTATTTACAGACAAAAATGTGCCTCTACACTTAYGTGCATGAAATTAGAGCCCATATGTTGGTGTGTTGGCTTTGTTTTTAGCCATYTCACTTAATGAGATTGGAGACAAAAATAGCGCTCCTCAAATACCCCACCATATGGTCAAAATAGATACTGCTGATATATATCTATTTCATTACATGTACCTACCTTTCCTTCTGCTTATTCTTTAAGATTAGTGAAATTTAAAAACATTTGACATTTAGATCATCAGCACTAAACTGAGTACACTATGCTATACATCATTAGGTKCTGAGATTACCCAAGCAATTCAAACTTCCTAATTATTAAGAAAAAAAGAAAATTAAGAAGATAAAAGATAAACTAAGCCCTCATGGGAAAAAAGTCTCCATTACTGAAGWTTATTGCATCTGAAACAATCTTTTTTTTTTTTTTTCCCCAGCTGGCCATTCTTTCAACAACTCCGTAGCATAGGTGAAGAACAACGAGCCTTAATTCTTCCTAGGCTTACAGCATTCTTACAGACAAAGATGCCAATGAAATCGTAATTAGCTATGACATAAATGGTGCTAAAATGTTCCTCCCCGAGGTTTCACATAAATTTGCTAGTTACAAAGATGGGACTAAAAAGACAGATCACTCACGGACAYATCTGGAGGCCTGATACTGCACCATCACCAGGAATTTGGATAGTGTTCAGAATGAAAAAGCAGTCTTTCATGCTTGCCCATTTTCTAAGTGCTAGTCTCCATTACAACTGCTTAATTATGGAGTGTCCACACTGATTTCTAAATCTGGATAATTGTATTCACACAGGGATTGGGAAAGATGGGTCCTGTCTATTATAGGTACTGTCTATAACTCCATAGCTGGGAGAACTTGAAGCTTGCTGCTGGAAGAAGACAGGAAGTGTATTGTTAGACTTGAACATCATTTTTCAAAAGAAAAGAAAATCTAGTGAAATCTATCCCTTGTGGGGGAAAAAAAAATTCCCSGGAGAACTGATACTAAGGAACCACACTCTTATGATTTCTAGTTACTTAAAAAAGCACAATATCTATATTGAAAACATCATTCATTCCTGCTGCTGGCTGCATATCACTGTCTGAATTATGTTTGAATACATTCTATATTTTAGTTTATGCTAATATTTTTTTCAAGATGAGCAAAGCTGTCTTTTTAATATTACCACTGATCAATTCTTCTGCTTTTTAATATCATTTGAGAAGATAAAATTTTGCTGCCTTAACATTGGCAGACATTTTGCAGCACCATCTTTTTACCTGTGCTTTTCATCCTGAAATACYAAATGACTAAAGGATGTACAGTTTATACAAAACAAGTTGAAGTAATTGTCATGTAATCAGCACTGATCAAAAATTTCAGTARCACTTCTGTTTTGGATCTTCCTCCATTTTTGTATATATATCTGTTTTATGGCAACAAATTTGTTTAACAGTAGTTTTCTCCCATGAGTCAGATGAAGTGAACCGATATTGTACAAAAATGAAGTAATGCTTATTAAGAGACATCAATCCATAAATCAAAAAAAGATGCTGCGATTCTTCGCTCTCTCAGCATTCAGCATTATATAGTCTTGATAAGCAAATTAAAAAGTGGAACTTAACTGATTGAATGCCACTAGAATGAGAGTAAGAAGGATGTTGTATTGGTATGCTTGGTAGTGTTTTTTCCCCATGTTCACAACGCTCTATTCATTTTTTGCAGAAATAGATAGAAATGAATGGTATCTCTACCTGTCCAAGCAAATCGGTTCCTGTATGGACATAACTCCGGGTACTGTTAYGATTTCTGTACAGAGAAAACGTGTCTTTTTAATACAGATAAATCTGGTACACAACGAAAACAGGGAGGACAAAAGTAGTTTTGGGAGCCATGTCAAAACTTCCATTGACTCCACTAGCCAATTTCCCTGTTTTCTGAATAGCTCATCTTATCTTAGAATTGTTTGAGTTATTACAAATGGTTACACTTGTTGTAATTGTTTCTGGTTGTAACTTCTGCCTTACAAAATTTTTATCTTTTCCCTCCTTGACTGGTAGTATATAGTCAGCAACAAAATCTGACTTTATAGCTGAAGTAAAGATATGGATGATAYGGATTGGGATGGTAAGAAATGTTCATACAGCATTACAATCTCATGACCTTTACCTTGAACAATATTCTTACATTCCTTAAGTCAACAAACATATGATTATTTATAGAGAGAACACACACATATATATATATATTGTTAGGAGAATAGTTTCAGTGTAAGATAGTTTTAATCACTGTGATGATTTTCAGGATACTGAAAATAAGAAAAAAAAAATCAGTCTTAACTTCAACCTTCTTTTTCCAAAGCCTAATCTTCGTGCTTTGCATTCTAAACCTTTCTGAGTGCAAAATCCAGTGAAGACTTTTAAAGAAAAGATAATGCCACTGGCTTAAGAAATCCCTGAACTTTAGCCATTGGAGAGTGAAAGGCTTTTCTGAGGAAAAACTGTAATATGCTTATTCTCTTTTTCATTTTTACCTAAGCTTTCCTTGATTATTTAGGAAATAATTCACAAAACAATGGAATTACATATGGATGCACATATTCATCTGTTTAAAGTATATTCTGAATTGAAGGTCATATTAAGAAAAAAAGAAAAACTTTCAATATATAGAAAAGCAGTATCATAGAATCATAGCAGTAGGTTTCACTCATGAAGATGTAAAACTTGTACTGAATGTATTAATGCAGGTTTATCTGAATTAGAGAAAGTGATGATTTTTGGTCTGTTCCTCAAATTAGATGACATACAGAAGACAGTTACTAAATCACTGAAAAGTCCTGGCACATGACTGTTTGGTGTATCAGCCCTAGCTACCCAAATATGAGAGCTTTTAGCTTCAGGTACCTGACAACACAGAGCTAGCGTAACATGTTTATCCAATGAAATTAAACTTAGAAGTGACACTCACAGCCAAATCATTATTCAGCCTAAACAATGAATTGTTTAATTATTGAATTCACTTGGTTACCATTCATGTTGTTATCATTAAATCCACAGTAGTGAGGTTTGTCATTATTGAAATAGGGGTCAGAAGTCAACATCCTGATTTCAAAGAACATAATCCTCTTCATGCTTCAGCAACAGAAATTCCTGCTCTTATTGCTCTAATGGAATATTTTTATTTCTCCATCTGGGCAACGTATTAAATCTGTCCTGTTTGTGGTAGCTTATTTCATGACTTCTCTCTTACAAGTTTTGTGCTGGGAGCAAGAAGAAGACAGAGTTATAGAAAAGCAGCTATATTATATAATAGAGCTAAGATTATTTCAAAGGTATTATATTAAAGGAACCTCTTGGATTCATTTTACCTTCTTTTTTGTCCCAGACTTCTCCATTCCGGGAACATTCTTTCATTCTTTTTTTTTTTTTTTTTTTTTTTTTTTTTTTTTTTT
>NW_028186978.1:7998624-8009361 GCF_003343005.1 Rhea americana
GATTTTTTTTTCTTCTTTAGCTGTTCATTGATTTCTCATTTGTTTTCCTTACTGTGTCTTAGCATACACTCTCTAAGGAAAGTATAATCATCACCTATTGCTSTATTGCCAAGTTATGGATGGTGTAGTAAATATTATACTCCCATCAGGTTTGATATAAAATGATGGAAGCACCTGCATAAACTATATATGTCTTTTCTCCACCAGGATTTTACTGCAAGATAGCAAACAAGTTTGATGTCTAGTGAAATCAGTCAAAACAGTCTAGTCTTTTCAGAAGCTTTCAAATGAGCATTATGAAAAAAGCGTTTGCACACAAATGTAATGGCACGCTTTTTAATCCATAGTAAAATCATATGTCCACTATTTGGGGCATCTTGYTGAGTGACATGTTATGAGTATCATCCTAGTGAAGAGTATTTGAGAGAGACAGAATCATTTTGACTTTAATGACTTTTTTCTTTTGAGTAGTAAAGCTGCCATGAACATAAGAAATGAACTGTAAATTAATATGAACGAGTGTGTGTTTGGTGATCTGAACCATCACCTGCTAGAGCCAGTGGAATTCTGTCAGYTGTTGGAACAGACCAAATACCCAGATCTCTAATACAGCAATATAGCTACTCTGATACTGCATCCCCATGGTAGGTATCAAGATTCTTGAGTAAATTTGTATTACTTTATCAAGAACGAGATTTCTGTGGAATCTGAAAACATCATCTGTGTTTGCAGTGCTGACTTTCCAATATGCAGACATATGAAACTTTTCTGCAAGGCAGTTTTATCTGGCTGTCTTCTTAAGACTAAAAAGGTCTCAAAATATACAGAAAAGCAATTCTGAACTGACAAATGATATATGCACCTACTACTCTGCAGTGTCATACAGAGTCCCCCAAGCTAGTTCTGAATTTGCTTTCTCAGATACTATACACCTAAGTCTTAGAAATGTGTCATTTGGCCCAAGCTAACACACCTTTCAGCAGATACTCACACAGGTACAAGAACTTAAAAATTTGTGTGCAGAATCTGTCTGGATTCTACAGGAATGATGAGTAATAGCTGATAAGCTTACTTTGAATTAAGACTATGTTTGCTTATTGGCATATTTTTTCTATTTCTTTTCCTTAAATAAACTCTTTGCATTCTTAAATTTAGTCACTTCCCCTAAGGAAGAGCAAATCTCCAGCTGCTGAAGAACTCATAGTCACTACGTCATCAAAATGAATTATCAAAGAACTTCTGGATAAACCTAACTCTAGTGATTTTCCACCTAGAGAGGTGATGGCTTCAGGATACTCAGGGTCTGATAAGGAGGTTGCTTTGTCCAGCTTGGGTAGAGGTCACGATGCCAGTGGGCAACTTTTGGCACTGTCGAATCAGGTATTGATTGCTGGTATTTCCAATCCACAGTTTCTTCCCTGCTACTRATTTTCATGCTTTTTTATTCTTCTTTTTAGGCTGACTCCTCGTTTCAAAAGTCTCCTTGTAATTCCTGGTTATCGTTTAACATGATCTGTGATTATYTTCCTTTTTAACATTATCAGTTATGGGTGTATGCTCTTCAGACAGTTTTGTGTAGCTGATGCTAAATACACTCAAATTTCTATCTTAACAGGTATTGTTATCCAGGCCATTTGCAAAGGATGGCTTGTGCAGGCACCCTCACACAGGCCATAAGCACCGTATCTCCTCTTAACTCTTAGAAGATGTATCTCCGGGTGAMAGGCCATGCTAGGAGACAGCAAGCTGATCATGATGCCTGTTTTAAGCCCTCCAAACCCAGAAAACTATCAATACATTGGARTAAGTTCAGCAGAGGACCATCAAACTGGCTGTGGGCAGGAGAACCTACTTTGTGAGGAGAGGCTGTGGAAGTCAGGCTTGTTCAGCCTGAAGAGATGGCTTTGGGGGAACCCAATAGTAGCCCACCAATTCCTACAGGGAGGACATAAAAAGACAGCCAGGTGGTTCACAGTGGTGCATGGTAGAAGGATGAGAGACAATAAGCATAAATTGAAACAAGAGAAGTTCAGAGTGGATATAAGGAGAAACTTATCACCATGAGCATACTCAAACAGTGTAGCAGGCTATCCAGAAAGGCTGGACAGTCTCTGTCAAGGATTGTCAAGACTTGACTGGATCAAGTCCTGAGCAACCTGATCTGACCTTGTATCCAGCCCTGCTGTGAKCAGGACGTTGGATTAGAGATCTTCTGAGGTCCCTGTGAACCTGAATTATCCCATAATCCTAAAAGGAAGTATTTTGATGAAGAGAGCTTGCGTGTGTACTTGTGCAGTTGTGCTGTCTTTTCTAATAACTAGTAGGAAAAACAGGATTCTCATTTCTGCTACCTCTATAGCAAATCCCACTGGCAGATATTTTACTCCATATACTTTTTTTAATTATTAAAACTTTTTATCTGTTTTTGTTTATCCTGTGTCATTACCTACACTTTAGGGAGTCATACATTCACGCTAGGCCCAGAAATTTACACCTGCAAAATTTCTGCTCAAGTATTTGCACAGAAAGGAACTGGC
This sequence comes from Rhea americana, assembly GCF_003343005.1. Lineage (NCBI taxonomy): Eukaryota > Metazoa > Chordata > Aves > Rheiformes > Rheidae > Rhea > Rhea americana. Next base: position 8,001,162 of record NW_028186978.1, read on the forward strand.
TTTTTCTACATGCAAATAGTACTTTTGCAGGGAAATGTCAAACCTTGTAAGTGCAGAAACTAGGATATCTTAGTCTCTAAGGTTATCTGCAAAATATAAGTTTCCCATTCTTTAAGTATTACTTGACAAATACTGTATTTGCTTTCCTATTTCTGACACCTAAAATAGATTCTCATTCTAACTTAGCAATTTCTGTAATATCTGTATTGCAGCATACCTGCAATGAAACCTCCTACCTGATAATCAATGAAAAGACTCTGAGCCACAGAATCTGTCCAAGCAGTAAGAAAACAACACTTCAAATAGATTTAGTTACAGTTATATCATTATGCTGTTATGTGCAGCAGAAAGAAACACAGAAATACTTGCTTTTTGTGGGGGGAGAAGGCCAACAAGTTACTCATAAACATATAATTACTTTTGCAGCACAAAAGCAGACTTCAATTGCATTTGCATTATAGATGGTTCCTCTTTTTTCTGTTTGTAAATAAAAAGTTTCCAAGTAACTCATTTTGTTGCTATCTGTACCCGCCAGTATACTGTGAAATTGAGTGGGAGCTGGTCATGAGATTGAGACATAGGAATTTTTCACTTTTGGAATTATAGGAGACATGACATTTCGAAATATTCAAGTATATTATTTTTGCTTTTCCTATCCTGCATAATTTTGTTTACGAGCCTGCTGCTTTATCATGMTTTGAGATCAGATTTATGTAAGACAACAACATCCAACACAATCAGAAATTCATTAAATTTGAACAAGTTGATAGGTATACAGGACATAATGCAGAACTGAATGAGAAATTTCTCTCAGTTTTGGTAATAATACAGAATGAACGGGAGCTAAGGTAATTAGCTCAGCTATCACACAAGTTTGATGTAACTGGACTTTATCAGTTATCAGAGTTTACTTGCTCATGAGAGAAAACAAATTCACCACCAGTATATAACCTCTTCCAGAAGCTCTGGAGATATAAATACCTATCCATACATATCTACCTTATGTGGTATATATGTATGTGTATTCACTAACTTGTACAGTATGCATGCACACACACACACTCTTTTATAGATACATTTATACATAATCGTAGCAGTACTTGCCTAAGTTACCAGAAAAATAGACTGAGCATGACTCTTCTGCTAAAACAGATAGTGCTCTTCACTTATTTCATCCCCTGAGCCTTTCAAAAGTGAAGTTAATAAAACAGGGGAGTAATATCTACAAAATTTAGTTATTCCAAGAATTTGGGAAGATGACTGTTAGGCAGATTAGGCATCAAAATTTACTGTTATGCCCCTTGACAGTGTGCTTTCCAGTATCCACAAACTAGTGTTTGCAATGTGCTGCATTGGAAGGAAGCAAAAATTTAGAGGCTTTATATATGAAATGGGTATTACAGATGAGACATAGCAAGGAGACTGACAGGCATCACAGAGGCTGTTTCCTGACCCCAGTCATGCTTAATAATGCTGAGCAGTTTTAATGTTGATAGGGTAATGAAGCAAGGGACCCACCGTTTAAGTGAATCAAACAGGTCTTATTCACTTATTTACAAGTTCAAAAAGTGACTTGCAATGCAGACTACTTCTGAACACAGCAAGAATGCRTTTGCCAAACATTTGATCAGGACACCACACAAGGTATTTCTGTCATTACACAAATATAAATTCATGAAACAACTTTGTACCAACTAGTAAACATGTAATACAAATTCTTGGAGTGAATTTAGGATTTTTAATAAGGGCTAGAATGGAAAACTACAGATTTTAATTGCTGCTAAGTTAATTTCTACATCTTTTTCCTAGTGTTCAACATGCCATGGTGTTGTGCCATTTTCCTTCCGCTACATTTCTTGAATAGAGGAAATCTGAGTGACAGTTCTGTTATTGAGTTCCTATGTACAGAAAACAGGGATTTTTGGTTGATAGGCAATGCACATGCTGAAGCTAGATTTCCTTATATCCATTGTTCAGTGAGTCCAAATTTGCTGAAATCTGCTGTATTTTAGGCCACACATTTTTGCATAGCATTTTAATATCACTATTCACAGAATAACTACAGTGCCGCTGCGGATATCTTATATAGAAAGTAAGGCAATACAGGGCATGTCTATACAGAACCATTTTAGAGTTTCCAAACTTACTAATACGTGTAATATGGCAAGTAATGTTACTCAGAGGCACCAGCTTGGATCCTAAATGTGTAACAGCATAGTGCTAAACTTAGGATAATTAGCACTGCCTCCTAGCAAGGCTAATTAACTCAGGTTGAACACCGTGCTAAAACATCTGTAGTAGTCATTCTGGCACTAGCTTGTTTACAGCTAGCCTGGGATCACTGTACTGTGAGGAATAAATGCACCTTTGTATTTCTTTGCCACTTCAAGTGAGGTCATACTCTGCTTTCTATTTCTTTTTACAAATAAACACTTTTAAAACTCAATTTGTAGGATTTTGCCCCCGGAATTTCAACCCCACACCTGAATAAGCCAAACTCAACATAGCAACATCATTATGTAGCAAAAATTGCGTTTTTGTAATACCTCTGTTTGCTTAGCATAAAAAAATCTGTTTCTATTATATTTGTCTTTTCAGGCAATAACCAAGATGAGGACAACCTCATACTAAACAACACAGAGCAAAATTTAAATTAAGTGCACAGCTTGGCTGCCCAGAATCTAAAGAGAATTACCTCTAGTTTACAGATGAGTATACAAAAGACTGGAAGGACCACAGGCACCACAGACTACCTTGTAACGCCTGAAGCTTTCTTAGTACTTCAGACTATGTACTCTCCTCCGATTCTGGTGTTGGTGGCAGCAGAGGGGTAGACAGCATGGCTTTCTGTATGACACACTGGTTATACTACATATAGGGAATCACTGGATTTACTGCACATGCCAGAAGAGCTGTTTTCATGTCCACAGTTAATGCGCTTTTTATCACAAGCATCAGCTTTATTTCTTGAAAACTGAATGGAAGCAGCTTCTATATATTAAGCAGAAATGATGTTAATTCACCAGGTTTCCCTGTGTATAAATGACTTACGGACTTCTCCTGAAAAACAGGGCTTCTAATACAATCCACAAGCAATATGGATTGGTCTGGGTCACATAAATAGGTCCCATCATCATTTTATGCTGTTAAGTAGAGAAACTAAGACAACCACTCAGTGAATTAAGTCTCCAGCAAGCTCTTCAAAAAAAGTGTCCAGACAATTTAAAGTGGAACATACTCAATATTCCATAATTTCATCTAATATAGTTTAACTGGATTATTCAGCCAGATTTCATACACGCCACTCCTACTTTGAAGGTATTCCTTGTTATAGTCAAAAGCCCAGGTATCTTCAAAGCATTTAAAACAGTTTTGACTCTTAGCATTTTATCCTAAATAAAATTGGTATATTTTGATGCTTTGTTAAACATGTTAAAGGTCATGGTGACATTCCATTAAAAAAAAAAAAAAGAAAAGAAGAAGAAATTAAAGTGAGTCATGTGAGCCAGACCCATGAAGATTTTTTTTTTTTTAAAGATTTGAGGCTGACTTGCGCAAGTATTTAAATACTTAGAAATATCTACAAATATAACATGATTTTGAAAACTGGCTAAGTAGATGAAACACTTGATATCCACAAGCATGTCCATGTCGTTAGGAAGTTACTGTTAGTAAATGGCAATAGATTAACCATTAAAAATAAGTTAGAACTGGAAATTTTGTTTTCCCCGTAAAAAGGGGGGAAAAAAAGCAATACGCACTCAGATTACATTCGCAAAGTGCTTAGCCTGATAACTACATCTTGTTTCAAGTCATGTAGTGAAATATAACCAACCTCTCGAGACAGCCCTTGAACCGAACTACACACTGAATTGCCAGCAAGCATTAGCAGTCAGTGAAACATAGAAATAACAGTTGTCCATACTAAAAATATCCATCAGTAATAAAATCAAAGATGTCCAACTTATATATATAACTCACTCTTAAGATGAATAGTAGAATGAAATAATGATAAYGAAATAATAATTAACTCAAAAATTTTAAGAAAGAATTTAGATCAAAATCAAATGAGAAGGGAATTGGCAATCTGTGATTCTGCCCTGGTATTTAACTTCCCATTAACTTTTACTACCTGCTTCTGATTATTTTCCATTTTCATGAATGGAAAATATCTGTCTAGATCTTTCTCTTTACTGGAAAAATTCTGAGTACTTAAAAGTAATTGAGAGGATATGGATATTTATGGTTTTGTTGTAAAGTAGCAGCTTTAGTGCCTACTCAGGTAAGCACTGTATTTAAAAAAATATTATACAGCCCAAGTTAAAATATATTGAAGACAGAATATATGTATATTTCTGTAAAAAAAAAAAGAGAGAGAATAAAAATATTCACTAAAATGTGAAGCTCAGAATGAATTTTTCATTTTTATAGGAACAATGAAGTATGTATCTCCTAATTGAATTTTTAAATCAAATCCTATCTTTTCACCTGGAAGTCTAGAATTCTTTAAAGATGACTGGCAAAACATTCTCTTCATCTTCTCAATCTGAGAATCTAGGCATAAACATGCATATTCCTGGCACTTTGTTAAWGTTATCTTCTTTAGGCCTCTTTATAGTAGCAAAACCTACAGTATTTGCATGATTGTGAAACTACTAGTGTTTTATGTAATGAAAATACTGTTCTTTTGAATGAAGAAMAGTGCTTCCATTCACTTTCTTAATATTTTACTTTCAGCTGTTTATAAGCATTTTCTACATTCTTCTCATATTTACAGTGGTGAATGTTTTTATAGCTTTATCAGAGTGGTATTACCTCAGGTGAAAAAAACAGGATGGCTGACATGGAAATTGATTAATTTACGCTTAGGAAATGATGTAACTAATTCAAAATATAGACTTTGAAAAATATTAGACATGTGTTAGTTAATTTTATTATAATGTGTTTTAAAAGTGGATGCTATCAGTGTAATAAAATTAGATTTTTGTAATAAATTGTTATCGGTGATGTCTTAAGACTGTGCTTATATCAAATCAAGGCRAGGCCAGAAAATTCTTAAGCAAGATGCTCTGAGGGAGGATTTTAAGCAAGTATATTCTAGAAAAAATCTAGAAAAACTCTAACTAATCTTTTTATTTGAGATCTTATGGTACCCAAGATTCCTTGCAAAAATCTTTCCATGATATAAACTGCTGTGCTGCAGTACATGGACAGAAAAAAACGGCTTTGTGAAGCTAAACCTCTTTGAAGACAAGAGTTAAATAATGATTCTAGAAAGAGAAACAGRGAAGGAAGAAGCCTTACTCTCTATCATGTAGATTACCTCTCTCAGCTAAAACAAAGGCAACCTTACATCTCAGGTGCTGCAGTGCAAAGGATAATTCCTTTTTTAGGTTTGGTTTATGATGCACATTGAGTGCTTAAAAGAAAAAATAAGAAAGAAAAGGTTTCAAAATATTCTAAACAGTTGCTATTACTAATAGTGGTGCCTCCTAGAATTTTTTTCAGTCTATACTGAACATCTTTTATCAACAGAATCAATATAAATGATTACTAGTAAGATACACGGATGATACAGTTTTGAGGAATTATATCTCATTGGGAAGACAACAAAGATGCAGGTCTCATACGGCCACTCAAGTTAACAACATGCCTTGCTATGGTATAAAATCAGGACTTGGACATGAAAACACATCATTGCAATACATTACTACACATCATCAGGTCCTCAGTGGCTCTTCATGTGCATGCTTCTCCTGTGTGGTAATCTGAATGCAATATAAAAGTAACTCGAAATAGTAGATTCTTCTGCCCTTCGAAGTAAGCTACTTTGTATTTATAACTAGGTGTCAATAAAGTTGCATGGAAATTTTTCACTGAGCAGATGAACACACGCTAGCTTCTAATACACGACAAACTACTCCTGCTGTACATTCTTAAGATAACAGGGAGGAAGAATAAAGGCCTTGTTTAGAGGATAACTGTGTATCCGGACAAACAAAGACTTGGAGTATTTCTTCTATATAGTAGATAAATTACTTAACATGAAACCACAGATATATCACTGTGACTGAAAGGAAACTAATACACAAAAGACGCAGTAATGGAACTACATTATTTACACTGGCCTGTTGGCTATTGTGTCACTTTGTCCTGTTATTCAGCCAACAGTTCAAGAGTAAGGGTTGGGATCTATAAAAAAATTAATGGAATTAGTCTTTGAGAAGCATAATGAGTTCCATCTGTTCAGTCTAAAAAATTGCTACACCAGAACATAGTTTTCAACATATATTCCTACATGGACAAACAGGAATTCAACAGTGCACAGACAATGCGACAGACAGAGGTATGGCTAGTAAGTGCCTAGCATTGGAGATACTCTGACTTCAAACAAGATACACATTTCTAGCACTGAAGTTAATTCATGACTTGAAGAAATGACACAAAATGACTAATTTCACGTAAGAGCTGGAAGATTTGGAAATAGAGAATTGGGTTTTTTTTCCTCCACAAAATTTCTTTAATAAGAATTAATATAAATTCATTAAATTGTAAGAAACTTGTGGTTTTTGGAGCAGGTCAGACTAGAACATCACAGGATGCTTTCCATCCTTGCAATTTATGAATATATGAATAAATACTAAATAGGTGTATTATCAAAATCCTTCTTCATGAGCTTTAATGCTTTTACAAATCATGATCTTTTTTTACAATTTTTTTTTTTACAAATCATAAAACATTTATAAGCATAGCTACACAAGTAACTGTCATTTCCTTGAGCATGAGCAAACCCTAGATTTCTGCTCCTTTAGGCACAAGCAATTCTTACAATTGGATTTGCCTTCCTTATCCCTGATGAATGAGAACCTTTTCACACATTCTAACATTCCACTGCTCTTATGATTGCCTTACAATGGGAAAAGACCCATAACAGAACATAATATAGATTTTATATGTGAAATTCACTGTAGATTGATTCTAGAGAGAGAGCTATAAGCACTAATACATTAGTCAGACAGGTAATTTACCATTGACCTAGACTTCAAATTTGAGGGAAAAAACAAAACAAAATAAAGAATCTTCATGACAGATAAACTAAAATTCCTATGTTTGAAAGACCTGCTTAGATTATGACCAGGGGTGATGTGCTAGCCTGTCCTATATTTGATATATGTATGGTTTGCTAGCACTCATTGATATATGTCTTAATGTTAGTCAACAGTATACCACAGTATCTCATTAAAAAAATCCAATCTTCTGCTGCTTTTCCTAACACACACCTTGTTAGGCTTCTGTTAATTKGGCTACACTAGCAATTTAACACAATCACTTCAAACTAAATTAAGTTATGAATGAGCATTTGCTTATGTTGCAAGGGAAGTGAATTCAGGAGAGCATGGGAGGTATGTTTATTTATTATGCATGCTCTAGTTCTCAAAATCATATGCTTTTTAGAATTTGAAACTTACTAACTGTAAATATACCATCAACTGCTGTTGTATATACTTCGCAACAGAAATGGACCTTAAGGTCCAGAAAACATACAACTATATTTAATGCATCAATAGTCAGCAATAATTAGAAATTATTGCACAAGGAACTGTGAAATATTTTATATAAGAAGTGACCGAAATGTAAAATGTTAACTTTGTGCCTTAAAACATTTTATAACATAAATAGCTATAGAAAGTTGGTAGTATATGAAACTTCTAATTTTACAATAATGTATCAAATCTTATTCTTGGCTAGTACCCTATGCTGCTGATACATACATTTACATAGACATACATAATTTTTCTTTCCAGGATCTTTAAAAAAAACTTTCTCATGCATTTAAAATATATAAAGACATTACTAACAGAACTAACAATGCTTCCTCTCTCTAGTTAACAGTACAATTGTGGGAGAACACTGCAGCTGCAATGTGAAAGTATATGTCACATGATTCTGTGTGCATTTCAGTCAAAATAATTGTGAAACTTCGTAGACATCCCGAAGTTAACTTTAAATTAATGATGTAACAGCCAACAATTGAGTCTTTTGAGTTTTTCTAATTTAAAAGTTTGGATCAGAAATTGTTTTTAATGAAAACAGAAAAAAGACTGTTGCAACATACCTTGCATTTTCATTTTAAATCCTGAGTAAAACAAAGCATTATCACCATGTAGGTTTATTTTTGGATTTTCTTTCCCTCCTTCTT